>NC_133202.1:327500-477500 GCF_958299795.1 Porites lutea | reverse complement strand
AAAGCATTAAATCAGTGATTGACATACCCGATAAGAGAAGAGTCAAAGAGCAATGGTTAATATGCGTACCGATTTTCCACACACTAAATCCTTGAAATTATCAAGTTACTTGATATTCGTGAATTAAGATAATTGCATTGCTATTGTGGTGGCATTCAGAAACACTTATTTTAGATAAAAAGAGGCATTTCAATCCTATTAAGATTCAAAGCACTGACACTAGGAACATTCACCTCAAAATAGCTTGCAAAAGACCGATATAGAAGAAAGCAAAGCTAAATTTCTCATTTTAACACATTCTTTCGATAATAATTAAAATACTGAAGAAAAAAAAAGGGTATCCAAGCTGAACTGCTAATACCGCTGACTACGGTTCAGTAAAACAAGTTATGAAGAATAATAAGACTCTGTTAAATTGAAAGTGCTTTGTAAGTTTTTAAATCTATAAGAATTTTAGCTAGTAACTACCAAAAATGCACAAATCACCAGGCTTCGTTAGAAAACAACGTTCTGAATTAAACACCCAAAGTTGTTCTTTTGCACTGATTCCCACTACAAGGTATTTTTCATGAATTAGATTAAGACGTGACAACCTTATGTAAACATCTCATGTTTATGAAGCAAGTATACACTTACTTAAGCATGGTATACACACAAAATCATTTATTTTCTTTCTCATTCAGTTTCGCTATATCTGATTAAAAAAGAACAACTGTTGTATTCCTCTTGCTGAACCAGGTCAACGGAAACATCAAAACATAATCGAGGCACGAATTGTCGCTACAATTTTGTTCTCTCAAATTTCAGGAAACTTAAAATCGCTTTTACTCTGCCGCTCTCTTCCGACGACAAGGTCAAACATGTAGGACCGAAAATAACTCCGGGAAACTTCAAGAAGGTGCGCTTAGCAAAATGGTATCACGAAATAGCGATTATCGAAGGAAAAGAGGACGGACATTGGTTCTTTCATGAGAGACACGCTATTGATTTATCATGCGCCGTAGACAACCGATGCAGTGCTGGAATTTTAACACCAAAAACGCCCCTATGTTAATCTAATGCCCACACTAAGTATTCTTGTGCTGGTAGAATTTGTGTGAAGAATTCACGGCAGTATTATAACTTTTTACTCTCGATACACCACCGTTTTTTGGCTTGCACTATTTATTGATTTCAGCTGTTGCCAATGCATGGGAAATCAGAGACGAAGCGATCCATCGTAAATGTTTTTATTAGAAACAAAGAATTCATGAGTTTAAGGATGCAAGCGATTTGCAAAAATGACAAAACGTAAATGTTGGCGACCGCTTGATGATACGGTGTTGACCTTTGTTAGCGCGGCTGTTGTTCTATCACTTCACTCGAAACCGACAGCTATCAGTGGCACGAACAATAACAACCAACTACCAAGCTTAGCTTTCAAGACCATAAAAAAAGGTTGCTTCATAACATATCAACCTGTGACTGAAAGTTTAACCACAACACAAGGGTCGATTTTAGCGACGGTGAATTGAACATACGTGGATGCAAGTGATCGCCGGACAATCATTCATATCCGCCAGGGACGAAGCAATATAATTATAAGTTATGTTATACTCACGACATTGACAGGGTATCCCTTGTATGTGAAGTCGGCCGTACATGAACTTTTCTCTTGTGGATCTTCCGTCAAGTTTGGCGAAAGGTTTGCCGAGTCGCTTTCCACCACACAGTCGCCTGTTCAACAGAGCGCAATTATAAAAGAAAAAAATTATCGATCGGCGTGAACAAAGGCAACGAAAAATAAACAAGCTTAATTTCACAGATTTGGGCTCCGCAGTAAAACTATTGCTTGCCTTCAGGTCCTTCTCTTGAAATCCAGGCTAAAAAAGAAACAAAACTGAGATTAGAACAAGAACCGAAACGAGCCACACGCCGTGACTACGTACGGGGGTATTATTAAACATGTAATTATGGCATCTTGTGTTGAAGAGTTGAGCCATCGAGCGAACGTGCTTGCGACTTTCGCGCGCTTTCACCTTACCTTGCTTGCTATATTTTTTTCCCATGTCAAAAATGCTTTCAATTCATAACAACCATACAATCCTCATAAACGTGACGGGGAAAAAATCCCGAAAACGAGAAGTGAAAATTCGCTTAAGACCTCGGCATTACTCTCAGTTTGACGCAGTGATATCTGGCGGCCTAATGCTTTGTGCCACTGACAGAAATTGATTCGATTGTCCTAATCAAAGCTTAATGAGAGAAAACTGCGATTTGATTGGCCAGCTTTAAAAGTAGCCAATTACAGTGGAGTACTAATTTTATGAAATACATGTGTCTGCTACTTCTAGTTCTCTGCGCCGCGTTCTCATCGTTCAGTTAAGTATTTTTTGCACTAGTCTAAACCGTCTCTTTGCTATTCAAACTCCGTGTAAAAATGCTGATGACACAAATTGCCTTTTTCCCTGTTTGGCTCTCCTCTTTTTCTTTAAAACCATTATTCCCAAAATAAACCAAATTATTTGTCCTTTTTAAAATGAGAATATTCCAAACTGTTAGAAAATGAGTAATTTTGCGTTTTACAAAGTAATAATTATAAAACTCAAACTCTAGAAGGGATTAATAATTTTGAATTTATAATGACAGAAGTGTAGAATACAAAATGTGGATTGGCAGTAAAATTAAGAGCAGGAGAATATTTGCTTTCGTTCAATACACCGCTCGTCGTTATGTCCCGGCATAATAGTGGCTTCAACACCGTTCCGACGATTACATGTAAGGTTTAATAGTAGCCGGGGTATCTAACCGGGCGAGCTGGTTAGACCCGGCAATGGCGGCACCTCCTATAGTGAAAAAGACAAATTATGCCAGTGATTATATAAATTATCGGAATAAGAAAAATGATCGGCACGAGTAATCCTTGATTTCTTATACAAACTGAATTTTGAAGAGTTGAACAGGCTGAAGATTAAAAAGTCTGATAAAACATTCAGCAAGTTATGTTTACACAACTATCGCTTGCCCAAACATGGAATTCCCTGGCCCGTGCCAAGCGCATCGAAAAAGGAAAATTTAACGGATTCATACCTTGGTTTCGGCGAGACCTACTCCATGATTTTCTCCCTAGTCTGTGAAATCTTTTCATGTTTTGGGAAACCGGAGGCTACATCGACTCCTCAAAGTTAAACTTAAGTCCATTAAATGGTTAATTGTTGTGGACCGATACGTCGATTCTCACAAGATTCGATACAATACGAGATTCCTAATCGTTTTAGAAGTGGAAAACTCATTGCATATAATAATCTGTTAGTAGAAGGGTCGAGCGAGTAATGGTCAGCTCTGTCCTCTGAAAGATGTGAGAGATTATTCTAAGTGAATTCAAAGACGAGACAACAAAGCTTGATTTAAGAAGTGTTAACGATAACCAAATAGCTAGGCTGATTGTTTAGGGGTGTTGTGAAAAAGCTTTTAGCAAGTTTAAATGACAAAAAGACGTTCCGGTGACCAACCCCCCAAATGATAATTTTGAGAGAAATCTTCGGACCTTCTTAGAAGTTGATTGTGGTTGGTTCCAAAAAAAATTGAAGCTATGGATCTCGTCCACCGGCAGAGATACTATGATTAATCTGTAGTGTATTGAGTCACTTTCATCTTGTACCACAGAGAAACGAAGTATATAATGCACTTATTTTCAAGGACGTGTAAAAGGCAACTATGAAAAATGAAAACGTTGCATTCTGCTCATAATCAAACAGAATCAGAGAGCTAAAAGGGGGGTGAATGAAGTGTCGCATCCTGTTGCTGGCCTATCAATTGACGGCTGCTTATATGCTCAGACGCGAACGGCGCGCAGGACTCAGCAAAAGAAAAATGCCTCCGCACCGCAGCTTATCGTTTTTCTCGGTCCATATGTAACGTCATCAGCACGTGACGTAGTAGGCAAGTACCGCGATATTGGCAAGTTCGTCTGTATTGTCTACATCTATATTCGTACATGGTACGACCAGGGGAGCAAGTTTAAGTTAACAGGCCTTCCTTACATCCGCAACAATAGATAGCCTATCATTTAAAAAGAAAATTAGGCGCGGCAGCTTCTTGATTTATTACAAATAAATAGAAAGGAGAATAGGCCATTTTACTAAAATATGACCCAATTTGCTAAGGAACAGAAACTACAGTGTGACGCTGGGTGTGACGTAACGTTTGAGTGGCTTTTAATGCATAACTCATCCAAATATATCGCGTCCTTCGCCAAGATTCATTGTCTAGAATTAAATTGTTATTATTTTTAGCAATTTCTTATCATCAGGATCATAAGACAGCTTCTCCGCCGTGATTGTAACAGTGAGGGGGGAGGGGGGAGGGGTTCTGCTGTATGAATACCTGGTCAGTGGTAAACACTGATCGATCCCTCCCTGCCAGATAATGATGATGACGTTCATTATCATTACTTCTTTCTTGTTGGTTTGGATAGCCACAAAGATATAGTCGGAGTATTGCTACAAGAAAGCTACTTCTATTTTACATCACATGCGTTCGCTCTACTCTGGAGTACGGCAGCTCAGTTTTTATCCCGCTCTAGCAAGTTATTTAAGCGAAGACCAAGAAGGACAGCAAAAACGCGCTATGAAGATTCTTTACTCTGAGCTATCACATACTAAGGTTCTAGAACTTTTAACACTCTATGATAGAAGAGAGGCAATTGCGGCAAAGTTGTTCGATGAAGTTTGAGCTAACAAGAGAGAATGGTGCTAATCAATCTCACAGTCTCCACAAACTACTTCCAAGTAAATACCAGCCGAGCTACTCTCTGAGAGAACAAAGAACATTTATTTGTCCAAAGTGTAAAATTGAAAGATGCAAGGATAATTTTCTTTTAAGTCACGTTTACAATAGTTGAAAACTATATATAATTTTGTTACTTATCGTGACGCATCTTTTGGATTTATGATTTTATAACAGTTTTAAAATCGTTTATCACGGTGTTAGATCATCCTTCTTTAAGAAGCTGTATCGCGCTTTAATGTAAACCTTATCGCAATTCAGCTCTTTTCTGCAAGGTTTTAAGGTGAATAAACTATCTATCTATCTGTTTTGTTTATCTATTTATTTCAAAATAACTCACCTGGAGCCAAACTCTGATCCTCTTTAGAACATTTTGAACCCATTTCGCTGCAAAATAGAAACTTAATTGTTATAGACATGCAAAATGTTCGTATAACATAAGAAATAAATTTCTGCTTGTGGAGTTTATTTGAAACTTTTTTATCAGTTTTACTGTTAGTGAAAAGTTAAACTTTTAGTGAGATTTACAGGCTGCAACTTTCTTTAACTGAGGCTGATAAGCTAGCACACGTAATTGAAATTAAGGAAGTTGGAAGGCTTACCATGAACATTGAAAGGCATGTGCATTTAACCTAATGTTCCAAAAATAATTTTTGAAGAAGAAAAGACATGTTGTGGTATTTTTAATAGGTTAAAAACTGAATGCTTTTATTTATCTTACTCCAGTTGGTTTGCTTCGAGTCGTTAATTTATTAGTTATTCTAAGATAAATAGATAATCGTTACAGCTTGGAGATTATTAAAGAAAGAACTGGCCTGGCATTGTTGGAAAGGAGGATGACTTCTTGCTCGTGTGAAACTGAACAGTATGTACTTTTGAGGAGTCTGTCTCTTTTAATTTTGTATACGGCACAGTATCACCTCTCTTCGAAAAGCTTGCTTTTTCCTTTAACAATTACCGAGTTAGAACACTGGAAGAAGGAAGGTTGCCATTCGCCTAGCCTCTCATGTGGGCGTATTATGGGAGCTCGTATTTCGTCCCTCCCCCAGCTCCCCTAACCCTGCGTGGGAGGCTACCATTCGCGACGTAATGGGCGTTTTCTTCTATAATATTTATACTTAGTCCCGCCTCATAGGTAGTGACTAGCGAGAACCGGATAAGATGAAGCAACGTGGAGAAAACGAAGTGGATTGTCTAGATCTGTAAATGTTAAGCCATCCGCCGAAAACATTCGGGTCCTTGACACACCGACAGCTGAAGAACAGCTTTCTCACATCTGAACATTTGGTTTTTAGTAGCGCAGTCGGTTCTCTGTTCATTTTTCAAATTTTTAGCCCAACATTAAAGCTGCTTTAAAAGCATTATTACCCATAATCGTGGTGACGGGATTTTAAATTGTTTTCGTTTTTCTTTAATCAAGCACTGACACCAAAAAAGTTTGCCATAAAGCTTTATTGATCAAACAGGCTGACTGTCCGTTGGGTCGTGTAAAAAGTTATGTAGCCAGGTTGCTGGGATGACTTTGTCGAAATTCTCGAACCGAAATATTGACTACGACTTTGTAGACCTATAACTTCATGGTGGTTCATGAGCTATTCCTTCTCTGCATAAACTTTGTAAGAAAACAGTACATGTAAAAGAAAAACTTCTGAAAAAGGTGAAGTCAATCAAACTCGCCTGGAGGGAGGGGCCTGGAGTCCTTAGTCAGTCCGCTTGGCAATAAGAATGGATTTTAAAAAGTATAGTGTGGTCGTGATGACACCCACTGCTCTCATTGATTTAATAATCAAAGACCGCGGTATAATATACTCAGATGCTTTTAAATGACCAAATGGCCAATATACAAGCCCAACCTGACTACTTTGATATATCCCGTAATAACTACATTAATTTGATACGTGCGGGCTAAGGAACTAAGTGCTCTCGCCGAACATTTATTATAAAACCAAATTAAAGAGCTGAAAACTCGCAAAATTCAGACATACATGCATTTGATATATAAATAAAAGTGTTTTAAAATCAACTGTAACTTGTCCTAGCTAAAAGCCCTCTTTCGGTGTTCTTTGTAGCAGAATTTTTACAAAAATTACAGCTAAGGGAGTAATGTACAAAGTGTATTTAGCGGGCACGAGCGTCACACAATTTGGCACCTTTTTAGCGAGCGAAACCGACATTAGATAGGATCTTCAAGCAATTTCCCTCCTTTATAGCTGTACTGATTATTTCAACCCATGCTTTCATCTACTAAGTATACTTTAATTAATGGACTTTTTCATTTTTATTATTTAACAAAACTTTACGCGCATATATATGTGTACTGTTAACTGTGAAGCGATCTAACGATAGGGTTTAGTGTCTTGCAAAGCCCTCAAGACTTTTTAACACTAAAAACGAATTTGGGATAACAGCGAAAATTGTTGCCTTGACTAAAAGAAAACTGAGTTGCCGACTTGTTAAATTTTTCATGATGATTGAACAACTTGTGGCGGCATTGTTAGCGGTGCCGGCTTTCAAAGAAGTTTGCGTTTCCAAAGAAATTTGCACTGCATAATTTCTCATTCAAACATTTTTAATTCGTAGTGTAAATCTTCACAAAATGCAATATTTCTTCTTTCTTTTAAATTTGGAGGCTTGGTGTATAGCATTTTCGGTTTTCAGATTTTCAAACAGAAAAGCACAAGTTCCTTGTCGGTGCTTTTAGTCATAAAAAATTCAAGTCTTTGAAGCACATCAAAGGTAGCGGCGTCAGCTTTTCACACCGCCACTGCCAAACGAGGTAAACACTATATTTTTGGCTCGAGCACCTTGAAAATTTAAATACAGTTAAGTATATTCTTTGAACATCCCATATCTATCTGTTTCATCGATTTGGATACTTTCCCTGGAAAGGATAGCAATTTAATGTATTCCTGTGGAAATAAAGGTTACAAAATCAGGATAAAATTATGTCGGAAGGGAAGGGGACGTCCATATGGCTGTTCTTTTAGGAATAATGGCGAGTTGAGCTGACAAGTTTTTGGCGAAGCTTATTTATTGGAAAGTACACCGTTATGTGGTGTTGTTGGATAAACTCAATTGAATAAGTCCTGGTCATTGCTTCGCTTTAATTCCAAACCTTTTCTTAGAATCAACAAATAATTTATTTTGTTTGTCAGAATTCGCGGAAGTGCAAGTGTTTGCAGCTCAGTAAAAATTCGTTCTTCCGCCGCCGGGTAGTTTGAGACTGAATGTAAATCAGCCAACGCTTATAAATATTTTTCAGCAGACTTAGCGTTATTTATCTAATCACAATGGAAACACATTTAAGTGACTTACACGTTGTTGACATGATATTTCATAAGAGATCAACCTGGAAACCTTCTCTCTAGCGGCAGTTCAACGGATAGCTCGGATATACCCATGCGATACGGCTGATATCACCCTCAATTTACACCAGCAGCCTGCCATTTCCTTTTTTTTAAATTGGCAACTTAACATTAAACCAGGCTCTTCAAAGAAACCGCCATCTTTTCTTATTTAAATATTATTTTATTTTGTGGCGTTAGTGCTTAAGGGTTCAGCACTTGCCACCATTTTTACACCTAACACGAGCTTTTAATTTTTCGTGATAGGGCCAAAACGTTTTTCTCCGTCGCTAAGTAAAATTATTCTCTTAAAGAACAATTGTAGGGCTTATCTTTGTAAAAGTACTGTAAACTCTTTTTTAAAAAAAGAAGAAGAAAGGTAAATTCAAGAGAAAAAAGACACAGCGGCAAAAAAGTAATGGTACTTAGTTTTGGAGTAAGATGTTACCTTGACTAAGTTTCTGGAAACTTGCTCTCTCAGTGCGACAAGTACAGTAGCTATTCAGATGCTCTTCTGCAGCGCCGTCCGACTAGTTTATGAATGTCTTAGTATAGATCCAAGCACTAATTTAAGAATCACAGGTTGCCTAGAGCTCTTCCCTGAGTAGCATAATTGGGTGTTGATGATAAGCGATATTTGTGGCGGCTTAGCGTTGAGGGATGCCCAACAATAAGCGGAGCTTTTTAAAAGAACTTGGCGGGAATCTTGTCGGCATTTTTGTTCTAAGACAACTGGTTGCAATATTAATATTACTATTTTGAAGGCAAATTAGTTTCGAGAGAGTATTACCTGATGGTGTTCTCCTCTCTGATGAAAAGGTCTTTTGTTTGAGAGACAAAAGAGGATGGAATTTTATATTTCTTCAAATATATAGTTTTTTATCAGGTTATTTAAAAAGAATAAATAGTTTTTTTACCCCCTACCCCGGCACCTTGTCTCTTTAATTTCCATTTCTCGCTTTGAATATTAAAGCAATAAAAGGGACAACACGGAACTTCAGTACCGTTGATTTTAAACAGAAACCGACTTATACAAATATGTGTTTTTTTTTAATCGAGTATTGCTTCGCACTATATGTATGTGATCCGCTTTGAGCGGTAATTGATAATTCATGTGTTAAACTGCATCTGTTTGTTTCGTGATCTACCGTCCGAGTTGCATGTAGCAGCAGGTTTTTAAACGGTGCACTTTTGTTCCCTTTACTAAAATTATATCACTTTTGTGAGCAGGTTTTCACTGGCTCTTTTACAGTCCTTTAACTTTCATTCAAACTCTAAAATAGAAAATGCCAAAATATTTTCAAATCCAACTTAATGACTTTACTAACCTTTATATTATCATGTTATATATATATTTCAATCCCTCGTGAGACGCAACACCATAGTTACTTTCGAAACTAAACCTTAATAGATAGTACAGTATCAGCGTGAATACTTATTGATGAAAATTATCCCATTATGGGTTGCAGCCGATACACTGAATTTTCTAGAGATGTTTTGATCGAGGGAACTCTGCACATCAGACACAGACTTTGTTTCTGAGAGAAGCAGGGGTCATTTTGAGGTAAGATGAGAGGGCACCTAAGGATCACCATTCTCCTCTCTACACACACACCTCATATCCGCCCCTGAGCAGCGCATGACTAATCTAATCAGGTCCAGCAAGTAATCCTGTCTCAACTTTAATCATTATCTTGAGGTATGGTGGAGCAAAAGAACCTGCGCCCGGCAAAGGATAAAGTAAATCCTGATCGCCATGAAACACCAGCTCTTAGATCTTTACTCAGAGTTAAGAAGGCTACTATCTGAGAACCAGATAGAACTTCTAGAACTGGGTGTTTGTGTAGAGATGCCATGGAATGCTTTAGGAGGTATTTGATAGATAGAGGTCAGTCTGCGAGAATTGGAACTGAATTGTCGGATTCCCGTATGAGTAGCGCATGGCGTTCCTCAGGGGTCAATATAGGGACCTGCCCTGTTTAACATCTATATTAATGACTTACCAACTGTCCCTGAAGAGCTATGTCGACGACTCGCAGCTCTACTTGTAGTTTCCTGTCCGGGAGGCGGACCAGACTGCAGCTCAATTGAATGCGGATCTGCAGGACGATTGCCGCCTGGTGTTGCACGCATAGCCTTCTTATTAATCCAGATGAAACTAAGCTGCTATTACTAGGAACCTCGCAGATGTTAGCATACATGCCAGAGGATTTTATAGATACGGCCGTCACATTCCTCTAAGGATTTGGGTGTTGTAGTTGACGGACACCTAAGTTTTAATGAACATGTGACTGGTGTAGTGTCCAAGTGTATAGCTAGCTTATGTCAAATAAATCGTGTAAAACATCTATTTTATTAAATCAACGCTAATAATCACCACAAATTTTCTGGTTTTCATGAAAATGTTTCACTGTTTTTCAGTTCGGGCCAGTAGAACAAAGAAAAACATTGCTCGACTTTAGAAAGGGCAAAATCTTGCGGCTAAGGCTGCCACTCGGCGCTGATTTGACTACATAACTGAGCAACTCCATTGGTTGCCAGTTGCTCGGTAACTTGAAGTCAGAGACGCTGTAATGGCATTTAAATGCTTGCACGGACTAGCCCCAGCATATCTGCGCAGCAAACTCATTGTTAGAGCCGATGTTCACTCTCTCAGTACAAAACAAATTTGTTTTCACTAGTTTGTTTACTTCGCTTCATCGCCTTGCCGTAAGGATCAGTTTACTGTTTCATATTTTCTACCAGTTTTTATATACTGGGGTATTATGATTTTTTTTTACTGTAATTGTTACTTATAAACCATTCTAATAGAGTGACAAATAAATTGTTTATTTATAGAAAGAGTCTGGCATTGGCACCATTCTACACGCGATTGTTGTGAGTGTTCTGGCCCGACGCCATTTTTCCTCAGTTATTACTTTCCTGCTCAAACTTTACGATTAGCTGCCATAAAATGTGGATATTTCAGTTGAGCAGAAGTCAGTTGATTGATTTATCAAAGGAAAAGAAATCGATCATCACTGTGAGTTTTGAAACCATGAAGGCCGCTACTTGTCGACTACTGATTGTTCTACACCCGGTCTACAGTCTCAGCCTTCTTTAAGGGCGCACAAGAAAGGGGCATGGATACGGAACACTTCACACCCACAGCTGGAGATTGAGCCTGTATCAGGAACCGATTTACTGAGAAGTCTTTAAAAATACAGTCGAACCCCGCTATTTCGAACTCGGTTAATTCGAAGTCCCCGCTATTTCGGAGGAAGATCGAATGGGTCCATGGCAAGAGACTATAAAGGGGACAGAGAGGCCATCCCCCATATACACCCTATTCCATAGATAATTCGTCTCGAGTTATTTTTAACACCACAGATCTCGAGGGGGATTAAACAACAGCCAATCACATAGCGCGAATGTGTTCCGCGTGGATGACCCACGCTGAGAGCCACGCGTCCTTCACGAAAGAGAGAGGAGAGCGATTTTGCTATTCCTTTTGTCGACAAAAACGACTACAGCGAGATTTCTGCGAAAGCTGTGTCAGCGAAACCGAAATTAAAAAAGAATCGCCCTTCCTCTCTTGTATAGAGCTAACAGTAGAGCAGGGAAATCCTTAACACACTGAATATTCTCTCAGGATCATTTATAATTTACAGTTTGAAGAGAGCAATTTCTGGTTTGATGTTTATTTTTTTCAGTCTTTATAGCGATTATTCCTACCCACTTACTTTGTCAATTGTAGGCGAACCCTCCTAAAGTTGAATTTCAAGGGACCATATTCAAGCTCAGAAAGAGAAATAAAATTTCGTCGTTGCTTATTTACGTCCTCCATAAAACGCGAAATTAGGCATTTTCACGTCGTAGTCGTGCAAAAACGGGAAAGAAATGAACAAAAAAGTGTGTTGCACGTGCGAAGTTGTTGTTTTGCTAATTAAACCTATTGTTTTTTTGACGTTCTAGTTGTCGTCCGCGTCATTGGATCTTAAACTCCCTAAATTGTATAAACGACCGGTTTCAATAAACCTGCGAAATTTCTCATTTTATTCAAGCACTGAGGTTACGACAACTTCGAGTTAAACTGATTTCACGGGTTGTCAAAGAGTCCAGCGATTCCTTTTTCCCAGGTGAGCGCCGACTCATTTCGCTTCAATATTCAGGAATGCTCTCGATCTTTTTACGCTTTCATTGCCTCTCGCCCGACATGTTTTGCACGGCGTTTGGTCATGCGAAACCTTCACGAAACATCCACGCCTCGCGCGAGGTAACTTTATCCCGATTCTAAAAATAACTCGAGACGAATTACCTATGGTATAGGGTGTATGTGGGGGATGGCCTCTCTGTCCCCTTTATAGTCTCTTGGTCCATGGGCTAATCATGCGCCAGGGGTGAGGTGGGGCCCTCGGGCCCAGTGCCTTATCCGCATACGACGGGAGACTGAGGAGTAGAACACTGGCAAAATGGCGAAACAACGGGTTTGAAGGATGTCTAAATAAAATGTCAAATAAATACAAGGCCTCATTGAGCAAGGTAAGAGGGAATTTTTAAACGCTTCCACTTATGTGAGTAAGGAAAGTGGAGTGAATGGTTCAAAATGTGGCGTATTCGTGAGGTGGGATCTCGGCTCTCTAAAGCTGTAAAAGTGCAGTTGATATCAAGGTACAGCATCTCATTCACTGCAGCAAGGTGCAATGAAGTTGAACTAACAAGTACTCGATACCCTTACGTCAAGAGAGGACAGTATTCACAGGTACGAGCTTACTCTTACTGCCTTGAAATCGGGCCTTTCCATTTGGTCTTCCTCTTCTCCCTTTCTATTTGGTTAAAATTCATGGATTTCTTGTGAAAGATTATTATTATTATTGTTGTTGCTTTTGTTGTTGTAGTTATTATTATTATTATTATTATTATTATTATTATTATTATTATTTAATGATAATAAAAATAATAATTCTATTATTATCAGTATTCAAACCTTAATTTAGTCCAATGAGAAAGATTCTAGTAGGTGACCCATAATTGACTATCAGCACTATACCAGCAGTAACCGGGATTCTGTAAACAATGAACAAAATTAGCATTATTTTTGTAGGTCACAGATGAAGATATAAAAGTTTTTGAAGGTTTATTACCTTCTAGAGTAGTAACAGATACAGAAGAAATAACGGCCTACAATGTAGACTGGCTTAAAATGGTCAGGTATGTCTGATATTTAAATGACAAGCAAAACATCTTTTTCTGCTATAAAATCCACAAGAACAATAGAAAGGAATGTTGCTACTGCAATGTTGAATGCCAAATAGGTGTAACTTGAGCTATAGGCAACTATAATTTAACTAATGGTTTTAGTCTATTATCTCTCTCTGATGTAAAAATAATACTATCCTATAAAAGTGTAAAGTGCATGATATTAAAAATATCTTGTGATAAACAACCTTGCCTTCCTTTGTGATTTAGAACTACAAAATCAAAAGGCTTAAGTAATAACAGTATTTTCCTTTTCCAGAGGAGCCAGTAAAGTACTCCTTAGACCACAAACTACCCAAGAAGTTTCAGAAATTTTAGCATATTGTAATTCAAGGAGGTTAGTGTTGTTGTTTGTAGCTTTTATTTTGATAGTTGTTTTAAATTTGAATAATAAGATTTAAAAAAGGATACATTTGTAATTCATTTGCTGGAACTTATAATTATATACAGCTTATATTAATAAGTACATTATTGCTGGATATTATGACCATCTCCCTGCAACATTTACAATTCTAGCATAATGTTTGGTTTAGACAAGGATCTACTACATATTTATATATAGGCCATCAGAAAGTAACAACATTTATTGTGTTTTGTGCATATTTCTGATTGTGCACTTTCATTGCCAATTATTTGTTATAAAGCACACAACTCTTCATTATCTTGTTTGTTGTTAGATTAGCTGTGCTCCCTCAGGGTGGAAATACTGGATTGGTTGGTAAGTTGAATCACAAGGATTCTTTCAGTCAATGAATGACAATTGTTCATGAAGTCTTAATTATTAGTTTAAAATCCAGGGGTCAAAACATTTTAAAGTCTTTGGGGAGGCAGTCATGGGTGAGTAGTCAGCATGTTACACTCACAGTCCCTTGCATTAACCCTGGGTTCCATCAAGTCCTGCTCTGATCACTTGCTGGATTTGTTCTTGGGCATCCTGAAATTTGAATCCTTAGCCATGCTTGTATATAGCCAACTGCTGGTTGTCTTCTGCCAGTGAGGTTATTTATCCTGTTATGTTCTATTTAGATTATTTGTTTTTAATTATTTAGAGTAGATAATTTTGCAGTAATCTACATGTAGCTGGAAAACTGTGTCCACTTCCAATATAAATAAACCTTTACTGCACTTTTCACAAACATGCGAACTCTAAAGGTCAAAAGCCGCCTTCATAATTGCGTTTTTTGCTGCTGTCAATCATAATTACAATTACAAGAAACGAACCTTGAAACACAAAAACACACAAAACGGATCCAAATCCACCAATCACAAATCACAAACCATGACCTTTTGAAACCGTTAAAGTAAAGTTTTGTTTCCTAAGAGGTCCGTTAAGATGATTGATGGCAGAGAAAAACGCAATCGTCAGTTGGCTTTTGAACTTCAGAATTCGCATGTTTGTGAAAAGCGTAGTAATTTGAAAAATAAATCAAAGCTCAGTTTACCACTATTTTCCATGACTTTCTTGTAGGTGGTAGTGTGCCAGTATTTGATGAGATAATCATTTCCATGTCTTTAATGAACCAGGTGTTAAGCTTTGATGATGTTTCAGGTGAATGAACACTATTGTTGATGTTGTTTGTTGCCAGTGGAAAGAAAAACAACCTTAACTTAACTTACAATCAATATGATGTGTTTAGGATTGTTGCAACATAAGGTATCTGCACAATAATTATTAACGTCAAAGAAACTTGATGGTGTTGTTAATGAATAATTTGAAGAATGTTTACGGGGAGCTAAATAATAATATATATTTAACATGTGTTGTAGGATTGATGTTAGGAGGAATACACAAAAAACAACAGTCTCAGAAATGTGATCAGGAGCCAATATTTAAAATATATTGGTCAGGTTTGCTGACAAAGAAGATCCTGTTTGCAAAGTCAAAGCATCCATACCAATGGGACCCTTGGATAAATATTGCTAAACTATTAAATGTCTCTATTGCGTAGGCAAAGAGGTCTATGCAAGATAAGTCTAGAGTGATTTCCCCAGATTGGTTGACCATGTAGTCACCAATGTAACTCCATGGTTACATGATAACTGACTGGGGGGATTTAACAGCACTGTACTGTACTGTACACTAAACATGATAAATATTGCTTCTATTAAATTAGGCATCCTTGTGTGTCAAGCTGGTTGTATTTTGGAGTCTCTGGACAATAAGATGGAGGAGCGTGGTTTCATAATGCCCCTGGACTTAGGAGCAAAAGGAAGGTTTGTAGTCCTACTGTCAACTGGTCAAGCTAATAACAAGCTTTCAAGCTAAGAGTTTTGGCTTTGATTTTACTCAAACATTTTTGTTAAAAAGTAGCTATCAAAATGGTATCACTTCTCTTCTTGGAAGTCCTTTATGAGGTGCTGCCCCTAAATTTAAAAGTGAATTAAAAGTGAATTAAGTGGTAAAGAAATTATGCTCGTACAAGTCAATTCAGTATTCGGTGGAACGCCCTGGAAAACCAAATGAGATCAATTCATGACATTTACACTTTTAAAAAGATACTCAAGTGTATTTTATTGTTTTTATACAACCACATCAGCTTTGATGAATTTTTAATCGTGTTTAAATAAATGCTGTTATTGTTAATTGCACCACTGTGGTTTACACCCGCCAATTTTTTTTAAAGTAAAAATAACAAATTTGAATATGACCCACAAAAGGTAGGGCCATAATACCACTGGCAGTCTATTTTGATGATTGACAATGTTGTTGTTTTTGTAATACATATTATTGTAGTTGCCATATAGGTGGAAACATTGCCACTAATGCTGCAGGTCTAAGGTTGCTGAGATATGGCTCTTTGCATGGCAATGTACTAGGATTAGAAGCGGTATGTAATATGTAGAAATGCAGTCCCCATCCTCCTCCCACCTGTAACACAGACCTGCTGACAGTAAGCATCAAATTTTAGAGACGTCTGGAAAGACACCACTGTTGCTCAGTTTATAGCTTAGAAACAGGCATTATTGTTGGTAATACATGCACTCTATAAAATACACTGTAACTTCACTTGGCAGCTGTGATAGTAAAGCATGAGATGCTTAGGCCATCATTAACCTTCTATTGTCATCTATAAGTAGGTTGAGTTTGATCATCCGGGTAAACGTGGTCCTGAATAGGACTGTTGTTACTGACAATGACTCCAGAGTCAAGATGACTACTGCACAGGTTGTTGAAATGTCAGTCACTGTCAACAACAACAGTCCTATTCAGGACTACGTTCCCTGGACGATCAAACTCAACCTACTTTTGAAATGACTCCTGGGTTCAATTTTATCTGTATTGAAAACCAACATCGAACCTCTGTTCCCTTGATTACCAGCAGATTACCAACCAATTACATGATAATATGTTACATGTAACTCTCAGGTCAAGAGGAAAAGCAACATTCATTCATTCATCCATCCATCCATCCATCCATCCATCCATCCATCCATCCATCCATCCATCCATCCATCCATCCATCCATCCATCCATCCATCCATCCATCCATCCATCCATCCATCCATCCATCCATCCATCCATCCATCCATCCATCCATCCATCCATCCATCCATCCATCCATCCATCCATCCATCCATCCATCCATCCATCCATCCATCCATCCATCCATCCATCCATCCATCCATCCATCCATCCATCCATCCATCCATCCATCCATCCATCCATCCATCCATCCATCCATCCATCCATCCATCCATCCATCCATCCATCCATCCATCCATCCATCCATCCATCCATCCATCCATCCATCCATCCATCCATTCATTTATTCATTCATTCATCTATTCATTCATTCATTCATTCATTCATTCATTCATTCATTCATTCATTCATTCATTCATTCATTCATTCATTCATATATTCATTCATTCATTCATATATTCATTCATTCATTCATTCATTCATTCCTCTATTCATTCATTCATGCATTCATTCATTCATTCATTCATTCATTCATTCATCTATTCATTCATTCATTCATTCATTCATATATTCATTCATTCATTCATTCATCTATTCATTCATTCATGCATTCATTCATTCATTCATTCATCTATTCATTCATTCATTCATTCATTCATCTATTCATTCATTCATTCATTCATTCATTCATTCATTCATTCATTCATTCATTCATTCATTCATCTATTCATTCATTCATTCATCTATTCATTCATTCATTCATGCATTCATTCATTCATTCATTCATTCATCTATTCATTCATTCATTCATTCATCTATTCATTCATTCATTCATTCATTCATTCATTCATTCATTCATTCATTCATTCATTCATTCATTCATTCATTCATTCACTCACTCCTTTATTAACTGCATAAGAGAACATCAACAATTTACAAGAACTTTATAATATATTAAGCATAATGGACACTATTCTAAATTTAAATCATTTTACAAATGTTCAAAGTGGTAATGACAAGGGAGCCTTTATGGAAGCTGCTGAGGGCTTATTATACACTATAGGGTACACCATGTGACTTAAAGGTACTGATTGAAAAATGGATTATTTTTGAAAAGTAAAGAAAAGAAAAGTAAAGAAAAAAATAGCATTTTTTCATAAGGCTGCATTGTGCTGTGAGGGTAAACTGTAGAGAATTTCTACAACTTATAAAATGGATTTCAACTTTTCAAGTCAATAAAATATTACTAGTATTTTGTATAATTGATTGGAACCTTCTATAATAAAAGAGGCAGCTAAAAAGGCAAGAACAATGATGACATATTTTTCTTAAGTCAATGTCATGTTTTTGAAAATTTTCCATGGTTGTCTAACCTAGGCTCGATTTCCGCCGTCACCCGGGTCCGGTCTTTGATCCTCGGGGGATGAGTGCGGGCTCATTTTCCCGAACAGCAGCTGGTAATCGAGCCTATGTCTAACCCAGCTGTAACAAATCATGTGGACATGAATCTGCTGTTGGTTTTACTTTCTGCTACTTTTTAGGTTCTTCCAAATGGAAATATACTTGACTGTCTTTCATCAATGAGAAAAGACAACACAGGTTTGTTAGGGCTTTCATTGTCTTGTAGTATTTTTTCTTTCCTTGTCCCTGGTCTCTTTATTGCTGCAAGCTAGAGGCTAGTAACTGTATGCCTTAAATACTTTAGTGCCTGCTTTAAAATAGTTGAACCTAATCTTTTGACCCTGAGTTGGCTGTGCCTTTTTGTAGTTATTACCATCACTTTTCCCTGTTGTCATGTTCTCTTTTTAGGCTATGATTTAAAACAGCTGTTCATTGGATCAGAAGGTTCTTTGGGTGTTATAACAGCTGCATCAATCTCTGTACCAAGGAGACCAAAGGTTGTGTGTTTTCAATAACTTTTTGATTGAGAAAAGAATCATGGTACAAGTACATTGACTGTCTACAATTTTGCTTTGAAAAAAAAAAGCATATAAGCTATTCAATTTCTATTCACAACAAGACTTGTAAGGAATATTTTAATGTTTATTGCTTCACTCTAGTGCTTCATCTGCTTACTGCCACACATCATAAGAACATCACATTGTGGCAAAATGTTTCTTCACAGCACGGCAGTGATTACTTAAGATAAATAGTTATTTTCTTGACAGTTTTCCTCTCAGCTTCTGTTCATAATCACACAGCATAAAATACATTTCCCTAGAAGTTATCCTAAAAGAAAATCTTTGGAGCTCATACTCCTCTGGTCCTATTGAGTATCCTTGCTGTTTCTACAATGATGATGATGATGATGATGATGATAATAATAATAATAATAATGATAATAATAATTAATAATAATAAAATTACTTAATAATAATGATAATGATAGTAAAATAATTTCCATCTGTTTGCAGTCCATCAATGTTGCTTTCCTTGGTTGTGAGAGGTTCACAGATGTTCTTAGCTCCTTTAAACTGGCAGGAACCATGTTGGGAGAAATTTTGTCAGGTATTATTTTAGTTATTGAATATATACTCTAGATTCATCTAATAATAACTGAAAATGATGACATGTAAAAGTCATGCAACATAAGATGGGCACATAGACTTCTACAATATTATGAAAAAATTATGAATTTAAACTACAGAAAACAAAAATTATTTTTATGTTTGAACTACACATTTAGTTCTGGTTGCAAACAGTTAATGTAAATAATTGTCATTATCCATGAGCAGAAGATAACCAAACAAAAGTTGAACATTGGATTAAACTGATGATGGCATGAATCATGCCAAAATATTTCTTTAATTTGATTCTTACCTTTATTCTAATTAATAATAGTATTAATGATGAATCTCACATACTAACAAAACTTGACAAATTTCTTTTTCTTATGGCATGTTCATGAAGGACCTAATTTTTTACTTCAGCATTTGAATTCATGGATTGTTCCTCTATGCATCTTGTGGAAAGTAAACTTGGTTTACACAATCCAATCAATAAATGGCCATTTTATGTGCTTATTGAGACCTTTGGTTCTAATAGCAGCCATGATGAAGAGGTTTGTAACATGCTTACAGATCAGCTACCACCTAGAGTCTACTGATTATGCCATAGATCATTTTCTTTTCAATTCTTTATAAATATTGAATTAAAATATTATCATTCTAAAACTTTTCTTTTGTTATACGTATGTTTCTAAGATGTGCAACAGCTGTGATTCATCACATGTTTAAAAATAGTTTGCAAGCAGAAAAGAAAGTCTTGACAGGATAGTTGACAACCATCAATTAGAGTCTTCATAGCCAATAACATCATGGCTTTACTGACAGATGACCAATAATTTTGCAACTTATGACCAATCAGGTCAATAACCACCGTTTATTACCATGCACTGATGTGATACAATGATAAAACTTACTTTAACTCTAGAGATGACTACCATACAGGTTGTTGAAAATTAAAATTATGTCAGTGACTGTCACTAACAGTCCTATCTGGGACTATGCTCACCTGGACAATCATATTATGACATTTTTTAATGTTTGGTCAAATTTGTGAGTTTCTTGAATTGTGTAACCAGCCTGGAGGTTTTTGTAATCTTTTTGTAGAAAATGAGCCTTTACCTTGAAAAAGTGATATCTGACAACACGGCTCGAGATGGCACTTTAGCAACAGACTTAACTAAGGTGTGTTCCTCATGTAAACTTGTTGTTGTTGTTGTATCTCTTTGGAAATTATCAAATAAATTTAATAACAATAAAGGAGTTGTGACTAATAGTTTTGTTCAAAAGTATAATTTTTTTTTTCTTGAAGATAAAAGCAGTTTGGGCTTTACGTGAAAGAATACCAGAGGCTTTGATGTTTTGTGGTACAGTCTATAAGGTAATTAATATGACTGGTACACACCAGTACATTTTCAAGATTATAGCTATAAATAAATACATGGGAGATTATGGTAACTGGTGCTGACTTTAAAGAACCAGGTAGCTAACAAGACACTGACCTTTTCCACCCCCTCAAATGGTTTGTTAATCAGTGGGTGGTGTAACATATACATTCCATTAAATTCAAGTACTAAAAACAGACATTTAAGTGAAAAATATAACTCTTACTCATTCACAAGAGGTTAGTAAGCAGTCATTGGATTTAATAATAAAATATTAGATAAAAATAAATTTTGTGTTAAAAGATGTTTGTCTGTGAGATCACATAGTTAAGAATGGCTTTAAGTGAAAATATGATGCTGTTTATGACCTTTTTACACAATGTTTCAATGTTTTTATGTTCGTAGTATGATCTGTCACTGCCTTTGCCAAAGATGTATGAGCTTGTGTTGCACATGAGAGAACGACTCGTTGATATGCAGGTCACTAATGTTGTTGGATATGGTCACCTAGGGGATGGTAAGTAGTTGAATCTCATTCCACCCACCCACCCACCCCTATTCCACCTGTATTAGGAAAAAACTCATCTGCCGTGCGCAGCTAGCTCATACTGAATCTTTGCTGGTATGAGCAGTGAACATGCCTGCTTTATATTGCCAAGAAACCTAAAACTAATGAAGCTATGTTCTAGAAAATAAAAATGTTTACAGACAGGATTATTCTCTTAATTCCTACTTGTGAGAGAGAAGAACTTGTACTTAGTAGTTTATGCTAAAACACTGAATTGAAAGTTGTCACAAGGTACAGTCTAACCTCACCTTATGGACACCTCTTTAATACGGACACCTCTCTATTACGGACAGTTCGTTTGGTCCCAGAAATGCCACAAATCATACATTCCCTACCTCTATAATACGGACACCTCTGTAAAGCGGACACTTGGTTCTGTCCCTTTGGTGTCCGTATTAAAGAGGTTTGACTGTACACAATTGGGAAACTAAGAACTGGACTTAATGTATAACCGACAGACTTGAAAACGAAAAAATGCAAAGGAGTTGGTTAGCCTTTCTAAGCTTCGACTTTGACAATTGAATAAAAACTGCTAGTGAAATAAGTGCCGGGTTTACAGGTTTGAAAAGAAAAGCACCACCTACCTGTGCCCCCCCCCCTCTTGAGTACACCACAAGAGGTTAAGTTGCTACAATTTATTTATGATATTTTCAACACTTTACACAGGTAACTTGCACCTGAACATAACGACACCAGACCACAGTGATGAAGTGCTTAATGAAATTGAGCCATATGTTTTTGAGTGGACAGGTTTGGCCATATTTTATTTACAAATTCGTTTGTTTTTATTACATATTAATAACCCAAACTGGAAGATAAAAGTAATATGTATAAACATGAGTTACCATGATTTTTGAAAAGGAAGAGTTAATTAACTTATGTAGCTGCTATTTTCAAATTTAGTGACAAAGTTAACGCTGTTAACGGTCCAATATGTATGCTCACAGAGAATTCCCCAGACACTAAACGAGTTCCCAGATTTTAATGGTAGCTAAGGGACGCACAGATGAAACTGATTTTGATGAAGGATAATTCGAGCCGATCATTTTAAACGTCTTGGGTGGGAAAAGGACGGGTGGCGATCTTACTGTGGTATTCTCTCTCAGCAAAACACCATGGAAGTATAAGTGCCGAGCATGGTTTAGGATTCAAGAAAGCAAACTACATTCATTTCTCCAAGTCGCCTTCCTCAGTTGCACTCATGAAAGAGATAAAAGGACTTCTTGATCCCAAGGTACAAAAGCTGGAAACAATAGAATAATACCATGATAAAACTGTGAAAGATTTATGATAGTATTTTCGTGTAGTTGTGATATAAGAACCAACAGACATATATTTATCCAGTACTCTTTATTAAGAAAAAAGATTGTTTGACCTTAGTTGAGCAAATGACACAATATCTTTATTAGTTATTTTATGATCATGGTGAAACAAAGGTAGTCCTAAGAACACTAGTTAAACGTTGTGTTTTCTGTATTTGTGGCACTTTCTCTTTTCCTTGTAGAAAATGAAATATAATGTTTTTGTTTTGTTTTGTCTCCGCAGGGAATTATGAATCCTTACAAAGTCCTTCCACATTAGCGTGGGAAAAGAATTGAAATAACATAGTTATAGTTGATGTAGGTAGTGTTGGAGGCGTGCGATCAATCCATTGCTAAGATTAGCCTGCAAGCAAACTCTTGCTGCAGGGTGGGATGGGGGGGGGGGGGGGGGGGCGTTGGAAGAGGGATTCATCTAAGGAGAGGTTTTTAGAAGATGCCAAACGCCAGTTACTATATTACAAGTAAATGAATGAAAATGAATAGAAAACATCAACAACAGAAAAAATGTGAATTTGCAGTACAGTATAGTATCGAACTATCGAATGGAATTCTGACTGGAGCCTTCAACTCAACCACTACGTCTTCGGAGGTTTTCCTTCTGATACAATATAAAACGAAACGCGCACTGGATTCTGACCAGGAACGGTAGCTTTTATTACAAGCCGCCGGACACTTCTTTTTCATCTGGAGTTTTGAATCCGCTGGATTCAGCGCAAGATTGTTTAATAAAGAGTATTTGGGTCTCATTTTTGAATTCCAGTGAAACAAATGATTTCCCTAATTTAATTCAAAGAGGACAGATGGCAAATTGTTGTTGCTTGAAATATCTAAACGTCGTAACTGTAATCACCAGTAGGATACCTAAAATGTGTGCAATTCTACAATTGGTTTCGGCTCCATTAAATTCTATTAAAAATATAGAAGCCCTATCGGTAAAAGGTTTTAATTAGGCGCTTATGTGAAAATGACTTTTTATTGTTGACATGAGAACGTTTGCTGTAAATAAACATGATTTTTTGTAAGGTGTTTCTTTTCCTTTTTTTGTATTTGTCCCGTATGTTATTACTTAAATATACCGGCTGTGTTATGAGTGGGGTCTTGACCGCCCATTCACCTATTTCTATCTGGATCACAAATTCAACTTATACGCTAACACCCTTCGACGACCGACTAAGCGACGTTTCAAAACACAAACGTGGACCTTTTTTTCTGTGAAATAATGGTGACGAGATGGGGTTTGTTCTTGTATCTAAGACTATAGCCTACGAAAACATGGGTGTTACGAAAACTAAGACCCTCGAAAACTAAGACCTATGACCTAAGACCCGACTCCTGAATTTACCGTTAAATTTGACCAAAAACTCGGGGGAAAGGATCGGACAGAAGATAATTTGACAGATTAGACCTATTTCGGTTACAATTTGACTTTATATTTCGACGGATTCGATTTTAGGGGGTCTTAGTTTCCGTAATCTCGAAAATAAGACGGGTCTTAGGTCTTAGGTCTTAGTTTTCGAGGGTCTTCGTTTTCGTAAGACCCCGAAAACATCCGTTTCTCCTCGCTCTTCGCCCCTGGTGACGTTTCGCGAAACGTCCCCAGCGGCGAAGAGAGAGGAGAAACGGATGTTTTCGCAGGCTACCAGACTAAGACTACTGAAAAGAGGTCCCAGTTTGACTGATTACAACGGGAGGTTTGGGTAGGGTATAGCCGACCAGCCACAGCAGCACTTCTGTTGAGCTTCAATTTTTAAAAGGTGAACAGATAAAAAGAAGACCACGTTTCGACGTGGAAGTGTCCGGCCTTTTGAGCAGTGTTGAACTAAGACCTCGGTTATCAGCAAACACCTTGTGGAAGGTTATGGGCAATTTTAATTAGGTAACCCCCCCAAAAAGTCAATTTCGTATTCTTCGTAAGCGCCAAACAAAGTGTGAATGCACCCTAGGGGGCCCACGTGTAGCTGTACTCTACCCCGCTGAGAAAATGGAAGGGAGGGGAGGGTACGGCCACATGTAAATTGAGATTTAAACTGCAAAGGACCGCAAGCGAATATGCCGCAAAACGTAGGATCTATAAAAGACCTGACCAGCAAAAGTATACACTGAGTAGACACACTGAATTCTGCAAAGCTGATCTTACAACGTGAAAATTAACTTTGTAAGACATCAACACGACACTGAAAGAACCAAAACAGAGCGGGGTCGTAGCCGTAGACAGCTGTTTCGCCCTTTTTGGGGCTCGTCAATATGGCGCAACGAACACTCTGTTTTAAACTGCCCTGACATGAACTCAAACACTCACAGAATCACGCCATATCACGTGTCACCGAGAGGACAAGAGTCCAAGTGTCACATTGATGTCTCACAAAGAAAATATAGGATCGACAAAACCAACCTTAGAAACATGGGCAAAACCATGCAAAAAAGGAACGGCATATCGGATCTATAAAAGACCTACGGCCCCCAAGAAATAATAAATTGACATTTCAACTGCAAAGGACCTTTAACACAGAGTGTGCGGGAATTTTACGCCAGAGCCTCTCTGTTTGTTGCGCCGTACTGACGAGCCCCCAAAAGGGCGAAACAGCTGTCTACGGCTACGACCCCGCTCTGTTTTGATTCTTTCAGTGTCGTGTTGATGTCTTACAAAGTTACGATCAGCTTTGCAGAATTCAGTGTGGCCACATGAGGCTAAAACACCCAGTCCGATCCCATTTGTGCAACCTCTCCTTTGGGAAACCTCTATTCAAGGGACACTTCCATTCAGGAGACTCAAAATTTGCTCTCATACTCTTTTTATCTGTTACCTCTGTTGAAGGGAAACCTCAATTCAGGGGAACGGGACACTATTTCTGGATCCCAAAACCTGGTTTTAACCGCCATTCAGGGGACACGTTGGCTCTCAAAACGTGATTGACCACAAAGAAGGCTGATAAATTTAGTGTGCACTAATCGCAATGATGAAAGCTTTCACAAAGACATCTATTTCTCCCCCGGGGGGGACTCAAGGAAGTTTTATACGGGGAGGCTCCGCCCCTAGGTCCCAACCTCGTCCCCAGGGCTTTTCCCTCAAAAAATGGGAAAAGGGAAAAGCCCTGGGGAGGAGGTTGCCTGTAATAAATCCGTGTTCACCTAACATGAAGATATTTTAGTTGCATTTTTTTATATTGGTGTAGGAGAACAAGGATTTATTACCAGGTTGCCCGAGGTCCAGCCCCTTTTATATACCATTTTTAACGGAAAAGGTTCCCCTTGAACACTGGATCCCTTTTCATAACAGCTTTAAATGATCTCTCTCTTTAAAATTTGTTTTCTCCTTCACATCTATCTATCTACCATTTATTTGCCTCCATCACAACAATTGACGGTTCTTGCAAAAATCTATCTAATCATCATCATTAAAATTTGTCTGTTAGCCATTTTTGGTCCTTTTGCAGACTGAAACGACAGATTTTCCTACGCTTTCATGTACTTCAACTATTAAATATCTGACATGCAGTTAATCCCACCAGAGAAAATTCATTCTTCACGTGACTCAGTTCGTAAGGCCAGGGAGTCGCTTTTAATAGGTAAGGGCATGACTCTTGAACCTCATGGCCTAAACCGCCGTGACAATAATAATAATAATAATATTTAATACTTATATTGCGCTTTTTCTATAAAAATACTCAAAAGCGCATAATTATTTAATTATTGACGAATTATTGTAATCCATATCCTTAGTATTTTTCCTTTCCAGCTTTTATGTTGTACGTCATTTCCGCCTCTCCCTTTTATTGCGACATTCTCCATCTATATAACGTTGTGATCGCTCCATAAGTTCAGTAACATCTGTAAACCTGAAGAAGGCTGGTATGCCCAGCCGAAATATCGTTATAAAAAACAACACACGTTGTTTTAAATCAGCTTTGCAGTAGTCTTTGGACTTCTCGTTCTTGGTTATTAAAAGGCACCCCTTTCGGACGGACCCTCCCCCTATAGACCATTATAGGGAGTACCCCCCTCCCAACCTATCTTTTTACTTGATAATCACGTTAAGTCGGCTTTTGTACGTTGTACCGGCTTTTAACTTCTTCATATAAGAAACATTTTATCCTTTTATCCAGATGTTCATGGTCCCTGCCTTCCCTGCCAGATGTTCAACCCTGCCCCAGTACCTCTCTCTTGCACAACCTACGGGCTGTACGCTTACACTGCGTACCACTTACATCGAGGACGCCTTTTTCCGCTGAACATGGCCTTATGTTGGAAGTTTGTCGTGTTTTGTCTTATGTGGTATGCTTAAGTGTTTCGTTTTCTGTTATTTTCTGCGACATGTTGGCAGAACTAGAAGAATTAGACAAGTCAAGAGCATGGCCACGTTTGTTTCAAGTAAGATGTCCTTGTTTGTTTCTTAATTTTCGCGAAAACTTGAGCATCCACCAGTGTCTAATGCTTACTCGCTTGCTAGTTAACTGATTGCTGTTGTGTTTGTTGTTTCTCTATCGTTCCTTTTTTATTTTATCCGATCAAGCGACTTAATTGGGAAGCTAGTCAGAAAGCTGGAGCTGTGACAGCAGCAAAACTTCCGGAAAACAGACAACTTAATCGCTACAGAGATGTTTTGCCATGTAAGTACTTTTTACTACAGTGTATGTCTGTGGTGAAATATATTGGACCCTCCCTTTCTGATCACCATTTCTTTTCGTTAAATTTGGTGTTTTAGTCCTCATAAACTTCTCCTCTGCTTAAGATAATCAAAACCGTAGTTGCAGGAAGTTATTGAAGTCTAACTGCAGCCTCAGTGATTATGTAGTCTATGTAGCTAGAGAAAACATTTTTGGTGCAACTTCTTGCATTTCTTTCCTCAAACTGCTTTATAAACATAAGGTAATGACGTTGTGTTCTCACTGTTTATATTCTGGGTGGCATATACTGTTCAGTGCAAGTTCACAAGTTCAAAACAAACACAAACTTGACACATAATTGCAAACCATTGTACTGATGTTGAGCAATGACTAGAAAATAATAGGATGATAAAATGTAGGCACAACTGCTCTTTATAAAGCATATCATGGTCATAGCTATCTAATGAAAATTACACATTTGATCATTTTTGTTATAAACAGTAACACACAGGCCTGTTGGATGTCCTGACAACCGCAGTACTTACTTACTTACTTACTTACATTTTAATCCTTGTAGTCTTACAACTATACAGGATGCTAAACGGATGTCAATTAAAATGCATTTTACAGGATATCATAGTACACACTTACAAATTTATGTAATATATTACTTTTGCTGTTTATTTCACATGACTGTGCTTCATTTGTGTCTTTTTTCCCCCTCCCCCCTACGTGTGCCCATTCCGAGGGTTGTCAAGACTATTTTTGATGAAGGCAGAAACCAGCTAATTGATGCAGATAAACATTTACCCATGTAATTATGTATATTTTTGGAGGTAAATTTACCCGACCTTAAAAGTCTACCAAGGGTTAATTTACCGTGAATGATTGATTAAGCACCACTACTCGATTAAGCACCGCCCTTGAATAAGTGTGGCACCTTTACTGAAGATAATTTAATATTTGCCGCTCTCGAATAAGCGCTGCGGCGCTAATTTGGGTATTTTCAAATTAACGCCCCGTCTTTGCTATGGCACTTGATATCGCTTGAGAAATAAGACCTTGACCATCTCGTGAGTTCTAAAGTTTCAATGTAGGGAAACTCTTGAAACCAGGTTCATATAACAGTTCGAGGTGTACATATTTTATACTTTTAGTATAAAATTGTGCACACCAAGTATGCACCTCACTTAATTCTCTCTATATTCCCCTCAGTGTTTACCCGTAGTTGAAATAAGCTCTGCTCATCAATAAGCGTCAGTCACAAATAAGTGCTGCACCTATAACAGGGAAAATGAAATTATTGCCGTGGTGCTTAAGCGATCATTAACAGTAGTAAAACTTTTACCAGCATAATTTACAAGTTTAGCTATTGTTTTCAGACTTTAAAACAGTGGCTACACTTGTAAATTACACTTGAACCCAGATTTTTCTGTATCTGGTTTAAGGTGTCAAATGTTCTATCATCCCATCAGCTAGGCCATTTATAAAGTGTATCGTTTGTCATGGTGATATATTTCAATTTTTTGTTTCAGATGACCACAGTCGGATCATTTTAAAGGAGCAATCTCCAGACTACATCAATGCCAACCTTGTCGAAGTAGGACTTACAATATTGAAAATTCAATTCTATTAGTTTGTTACCACCTTTCTTTTCACAGTCAAGATATTTTCAGCTTTTCCTTCAAGTCAGTAGTTAACTTAGTTTGTATTTACAGGTTCCAAGGTTAAACCAATCCTATATTCTTACTCAGGTAAGTGAAAATATAACTATCTAGAAATAAGACAGATAATACACATGGTTAATTAACAATTAATGAATTAGGCTGAGTATCTTATGAAGAATTATGGAGATCGAGGAGGGTGTTATCTGTCGATGCCGCAGCCCGAGGCGGATAACACCCTCTGAGATCTCCATAATTCTTCATATGATAAGAAAGCCGAATTCAATAATTGTTTTATTATTCATTCAAAATAATTGCTAGTTTAAAAACATAGCTAAAACAAGCTTACCTGCATCAATGTTAAGTTTATCTTCGATAGTTTACGTTTAGGTTTGTCCAGCTCCGCAAACATTCTCCAAATAGCAGATGTCGCCCTCCGAGTTGTCTTCTTTCTGTTTTTGCTATGTTTTTAGCCATTATTTCGCCTAGTTCCATCTGTATTTCTTACTCTTGAAGTGAGTGAAGTGTCCGCCATTTTAGTTTTTACAGCGAAAACAACTCAGTCTCGTCCCCAGGTCTTCTCGGTTAACGGTGCATTAACCTGTAGAAGGCTGCATTTTTGACGTCATTTCCTCGTTAAACTCAAAATTCTTCCAAATTTGGTCATCAGTAGCTGGTTATGGTGAATTATGCGTGTGCTTTTAGCCAATCAAAATTGGGAAAATATTTTGAATGAATAATAATTTAATTTATCCTTACTCTTCTTAAAAGGGAGTGGGGAATTTGCATTGTATACTCCAACTTCCTCCTTTGAGCTTTTACAACACCAGTTGAAAGAAATAGTAGCAAATGTCGGAGGAAATAAAACAAAAATTGCCTCTAGTATGTTTTTGAATGTAGGCAATCTTGAGTCAAGGTGACAAACGTTGCATTAAAACACATCTTTGTCAACTGGCTTTGAACTAAATTACATTTATTCTGTTTATATTGCATTGGGGTAACTCCATTATGGATAAATGATGGATGGTTTATTGACTGTTTTTATTGTGGATCCAGGGACCCTTACCGCATACCGTAGAACACTTCTGGCAGATGATATGGGAGCAAAAGAGTGCAGCTGTTGTAATGTTGAACAAGGTGGTTGAGAAAAATCAGGTTAGTTTGTGTACGGTACAGCTGAACATGGCACAAGTGCTATAATTACAGTTCAGATTGCTATCCTCTATAAAAGACTAACTAAGTGTAGTTAGTGTTAGTAGATCTAATGGCACATCAAACGAAAAGCAGACAAACCTTTATTTGAATTGCGTTTTGACACGTGATGATTTCCATCTCAAACGGTCGTAAATATTCTTCGCTCTGATTGGCTTGCTCGCGGACTTAGTTTTTGTAGAGACTGGATTAGATTACACGTACAATCTTATTGGTCAAAACAGGGACAAAGTTTGTGAAAAAATAATCTCAAATATATCTAGAGTCTCATTGGTTGATTCAGGGACTAAGATCCTAGAGATCACAAGTACATTTTTAAATGGAATTGTGTTTGGAACAATATTGTTGGAAAAGGCTTGGAAAAAAAACATTAATTGTTTTAAAAAAATATCTTTTTTGAACATACATATACTTACAGTAACTTGTAGCTTTCATGTTCCAAGTTGACCAGGCATACCGTTATTGTGGTCAACTTGGGACACAAAAGCTGCAAGTTACTGTATGTGGATGATGAAAACAAGAATTATTTTAAAATATATGCTCACTTGTTCCCTAATCAACCATTTATAGAAATTCCTTTTTGCTATATTACAGAAAAAGTGTTTCCAGTATTGGCCTTGTGGGGAAGTATATGGTCATGTTGATCAAATGGAGTTTGGAAATTTTAGAATCTATTACATTCAGGAAAAAGGGGACGAGTTCTTTACTATCAGAACACTGGAACTAGAAAGTGTGCTGGTGAGTCTTTGTGAGCTACATTCTTTTATAGGACATAATGAACACAGTGACCAATGTTAAATTTGCATTAAACCATCAATGAAATCTTATTTTCTGACAGTTTGTAACTAGGACAAAATTTATTCCTTGAGATATTTACTGACATTTTAACTTTACAATAATTTATTTATTTATTTGTTTATTTATTTATTTATTTATTACCATTTAATTTCATCTTACAAAAAATTTAATAAGAAAACAAGAGATTAATTCCAAAGGGATTGTCTGTAAAAAAGGCCAAAGTCCCCTTTTACAAGCAGATCGCTTTACTATAAAAAAGTTCTAAATAACAAGATCATTGCTGGTAAAAAAAAACAGTTCTAATTTTTAATCATTAGGCATAACAAATATAAAAAAAATATCTTAAAATAAGCTTATATTTAGGTTTAGGATAAAATTGACCAATTCAGTTAGTATTCTTTGAGAGGTTTGTCACACCATGCTTCTGGGATAGTAACAAAGCATGTGGAACATTAAGGATGGCAGGATGAGAAGCACTATAACCTGTGATATGTAGTGTTGAGTGCTTCATGTCAGAGCTGCTACCTGCTGTATGTTGCTGATGTTTTCCTTTCTTTTTTTTATAGTCAGGAGAGAAACGTGTCATATATCACTTTCATTATTTTACCTGGCCAGACTTTGGAGTGCCAACATCACCTGCTACTTTTCTAGCATTCCTTTTTGAAGTGCGCAAGGCAGGAGTGTTATCATCAGATGTAGGGCCTTGTGTAATTCACTGCAGGTGTGTTAGAAGGACTCAGCTTTTTATAACGTAATCAGCAGTTGAACTCTGTTGATCATTTTTAAATCAGGGCATAGTTAATGGAGGTGACTGGTTATGAAGCCCGGCAAACATCAAAGGAGCAAACAAAGATGCCAAGATTTATGTTAGAAGGTCCACAACCCTGCACAATCTTTTGTTTTGCGTTCATACGTTATGCATGAATTACGTAACCAGCACGTTTCTATTGGTTAGTTCCTCAGTACGGAGTAAACAACTATTGTGTTTTGTGCAGGGTCAAGGCCAAAAAAGAGAACAAAAACATACAACAAAGAACTTTGTCGGGTTTCATAACCATTCCCTCTATTAACTATGATCAGGGTGCCCTGATAATTTTGAAAAAAAGTAAAAATTGTCTATTTTACTGTAGCCTCGGCAAATATTTTCCTGGCATTTCCCTGAATTTTCTGCACAGAGGTGTTTATAAATTTTAGAGGAATATATCCCTATATATTTTTTAAGATCAGACAAAACAAGTTCTTTAAAACTAAGTCAGTCTTGTGAATATACTGTAATGTGCAAATTTATGATCTTGGAAAGTAGGCAATATAAATCAAGAAGTGAATATTATCTGTAATTTTGGAATGGATAAATGAAATGACACTAGTAAAACTTAAAGCTGGTTTTGTACTGCACATCTCTCACTGTGCATAATGAGATGGCCGCCATGATAAAGAGCATCTGAAGTAATATTATTAAAGTGAAACGCTATTGGAATTTTCGCTTCGGTTGTTTCTTGGCAAGATGAGACTGAATGTGTTGGGAATGTGCACAAAATAAGCAGTATGCGTGTTGCTGAGTTCGACTTCTTCTCGGAGAACCTCCATAGTGGATGTTAAACTTGTGCTAACTCACTTTGATTTTTATTTAAGCCCCATCTTAATCAGATTGCATCCTAACTGTGATATCTCAATGTAAATTCTCTAAAAACGGATTTTTTGATGTTTTTTTCTCCCTTCCACATACATCTCATTTTGAAACCCGTCCCAATCCTCTCTCAAAAAATCGGAGGAAATGCGTTTCGTGCACACTTTCTACCGTAAAAACAAATACGTTGACCCCCATTTTTTATTTCATGATTTTAATAAGAACAGTGCTTCCTTTCAATGAGAAAAAATTTGGCATGAATCTGTGTAAAGTTTTTTGACAATTTTACCGAATTTTTTTTATGTATGGATTGAGCTATAATGGGTCAAATAGCTCGTGTCCAAATTAAGTCTACTTTGGAGAGTAAAATAAAAACAAGGGCATTAAAAGGCATTTTTCTGGTACGTAGGTGGATAAACAATACATTTAAGTCAAATTCTGTGCGATACCACATGCATCATTGAAAAAACCTCTCCTTTTTGTCTAGTTTTGGGCTGTGCTTGGTTTTTGCCAAAGGGTATAGCCGTATTTGTCAACATTGTAACATCAGAACAAGGGCAGGGACCCCCACTTTTTATTACATTTTTTCTCATCTACTTGACATGTTACATCAGTGCACCAAGTGTCATGTTTAATCTACATTAGGTTCTTTTACTAAGGAATCACCTTAAAGCAGATCTTTCCTGACTGAACTTTCAAGTGAAACCACTTTTAATGTGGATGCCGGTACTGGGACTTGGATGCACTTTCTCTACTGCTGCAGAGAGACGAGTCAACTTTGGCCACCAAGTTCTCAGATCATGTCCATCCAGGAAAACCATTAGAATTTTCACAATTTCTACTGCACAAAGATAACCTGTTTTTCTAACACAAACCAGCCAAAAAAGTACAACAAAATTATTCTCTCTGCTAATGCCAGATCATTCGTGAATATGTTCAAGAAAACTGCACAAGGAATTTAGTGGTGTCTACTTGTGCTGAGTCCAACAGGCAATCAGATCCTTTGCCATTGTTCTAACAGCCATTTGGTGTTGTGGCCAAAATCAGATCCCAGCAGCAGGACAAAAATAGAAGACTTTGTTTCAAGCCCAATTTTGGTGTGACAACAAAATAGCTGAAAATGTATGAAAACTGCTTAAGTTGAGCCTGATCTCAGTTTAGTCTGAAACTTAATAGGTTCACCTGTCTATATGATTGTATTAAATGTTTTTTCATTTTGTTGCACTAACTGTTTATCTTTACATCTAGTGCTGGAATTGGGAGGTCAGGAACATTTGTCATGGTGGACTCCATTTTAAAGGAGGTAGCTATAGATAATATTAAGTTTTTGCATCATTGGAAATTTAAAATGTTATAATTTATACAAAAATGCTTTCTCTATCAGATTTTTGTTTCTAGCTTTTAAAGGAAAGCACAATGTGACTTGCAGACAGAGTCAAGTTTACCATTGTCCTTAAAGTTGATTAAGTAATTAAAATTAATTAATTAATTAATTAGCAACAAGATGATGGCGAGGAGGAGGATTTGGTTAACTTAAATAAGAGCAATTCCAAACTTTCTAATCTTATTGAATATATATACCTGCAATTCTGTGCATTTGTTGGGCAGATTGAATATGCAGAAGATATGGATCAGATCAGCATCACTGATGTGTTGTTAGAAGTGCGTCAGTACAGAGCAGGTCTTATCCAAACACCAGATCAGCTGCGCTTTACATATCTGGCAATTCTAGAGGGTGCAAGGGTTCTGATGCCTGAAATATTTAAGAGAGCTGTGAATCGCCACTTACAGAGCAGTGCCGCTGGTATGTTTTAATAGTTATTATGAAATTGTAAATGTGGTCTTTCTCTTTGCAAGTTGGTTAGAACATCAGATTGTTAAATGATTTATGTTGAATGATTTATTTTCCATCTCCAATTTACTTTGGCTGATCAGTGAAAACCAAAAAATTATGAAAATTTTAAGAGAGTTTTTCTTGTGTAAGCATGATAAGTATTTATCCAGAAGTTTATGGCCATGAGCTGGTTGAATCATTTACTTTGTTTTTAGGGGAAAATGAAAGTCATGAAGAGACTGTAGAGCAGAACAGTCGAGCATCTATAAACCAAGAGGATTCTGGAGAGGAGACGCCTCCTCCCTTGCCACCACGTCGCAGGCTTGAGGCTGCTGCTGCAGATGAACCAGAAACAAAGAGAAGCCGTCCAGTTGAGCATGGTATGTCAAAAACTGTGGCATCCACCCGGAAAATGGACAAACGCAAGAACAAGTCACAAAGTTTATTCCATTACTTGAAAAGAAAGAGGAAGATGAAGGCAGATAGTAAAGCTGATAGACAGATGACCAGAAATTGTCAGGGTAGTTGTTGAAATATTCAATTATAAATGTGCAGCTGATGAAAACAATCAGCTAAATATATCAATATTATTTTATATTACCAGCAATTAGAAAAAAAATAGATATATTTGTAATGTACACTAGTATAAATTATGATGATTGCTTCACAAAAAGCATGAAACTGTGAGTAGCAATTAATGTTCAAGACCATTGGCTCTGCTCCAACAGTCTATTTTTTATAGTCCCCAACATGATCAATGGCAATTGGCCTCCCACTCTAGGGTGAGTCTGTCCATTAGCTAACTAACCATTTGTCATTGACTGTGACAGGCAAACCAGACACTAATGGAAAACCATATGAACAGCAAAAAATATTTAATGAAATGGTGAAAGGTTAACAAATCGTTTTCAAGACATTGGGATAATAATTACTGTTTGGCTGACTGTTTGAACAGAGTGACTCACTCTCTGAACTGTTTGGTTACTGAACTGCTCAAATGGTTCAGTCAGCCATTCAAACAGATGAGTAAAACATTCAAACATATTGCAAATGCTGCCTATCAGAATTGATGGATGTTTGGAAGTGTTCAAATTGACAATTAACAGTTATCCCCTTGAAACAGATATTTAGCCTTTCATGGTCGTGCTCACCATAATAATAATAATAATAATAATAATAATAATAATAATAATAATAATAATAATAATAATAATAATAATAATAATAATAGTGATAATGATAATAATGATGATAATGATGTATTATAACAATGATAATAATAATAATATTAATTGCTTACATGAGACAAATTAACATAATTATTATTATACATGTGACTGGACAATTAATTGGCATTAGTTTTGCCACAAGTGTCTCGGCAGATAGATTGTGCAGGCACAGGTTCTGGAAAAATCCCATTAGAAATAATATTTTGTAACTCTATTTTTTACCCACACTTGCTACTGACATCTTTCTCATTTCTCTTCTGAGCTCAAAATGTGCAAGGCTGTCTTCCACAGAGACTCCACTTGTGCAACATTTATAGCTTTGGGTCTGCATAATTTCTGCAGTGCTGCACACCCTGACATTTTGCATCTTTAGATTATCTACTTAAGTTAAAGAAACTGAGTTATTTTCCTTGTGTCCATATTAGTGCACCATTGTCTATTATGGGATATTTATCTCCTCAAAATATGCTGGAGCTTGTTAACAAAACTAACATCAGTTTTGCTTAAATAAGGCTTGGTCAGCTATGCTTTTTTACATATTAAATTTATAGCTTCTGAGTGCAGATGATCAATACTTAAAGCTAATTACAGTTTGTTGTGGGTAATGTTACAGAGCCAGAACCTGAAAAAGAAGTATTTTCAGACAGCAGTGATGGTTCAGATGAAATCATTGACTTATCTTCGATATCAGACTCAGAACCTGAAGAAGAGTCTGTCAAGGTCAATGAAGAAGATGTTGACAGTAAACTTGAGGAGCCTGCAGCCCATGAGCCTAGCAGTAAAGAGCTTGAGGTAACATAGCAGTACTCAGTACTTACATGTTTAGTTTTTGGGATTCATGTTGGCCAAGTGGTTAACTCATGGTCAAACTAAGGACCGGTAGATCTGAGTTTGATCCTTGCAAGTTTGTTGTTTCCTTTTACATACAAGAATTTCTGTTGCAATTTATCCCTGTTTGCCACAGTATACAAATCAATGGGAACCAGGATAATACTAGTACTCTAATTGGACTAAGTCCTGGGAAAAGATCAGGCTATTAGTGAAGCAAGCTGGTCATTGGCTTGTTGTGCAACTTTACCACTAAATCATTTCCCCTTTGTTGTTAAAAGACGTGACTAAATGATGTTGGTTGGAATATGAAAGTGAAAGAGACCTTTAGATTCAAGAACGAGGATGGCTACAAGGACAAAACAAGACTTAATTTTTTTGCCTAATTCTCCAAAAATAGGCACCCGAGAAAGATTCATTTTACTGTTTTCACTAGAAAAATTAAAACTATTTATTTTTATTGCAGGAGGTTAAGCCCTGCTCTAGGTTGCCAAATGATAAAACTTTTAACATTTGAAAACTTGTTTCCATCACTATGACATTTCGCTAAAACCTGTAGTAGAATAACAGTGGCAGTCTCCTTTTCCTTCAAAGAAAGAAAAGGGAAGCTAAGAGTTGTAATATTATGGTATTTAAAATTAATGGCTGATGCAGGTATTTAATCCACTGACCCCTTTAACTATGCAGCTTCTTTTTTCCTAGAAAGAAAATGAAGGAGAAAAGTCACTTCAACAAACAGATCAGACTGAAAAAGATAAACAGCAAGATGATGAAGGACTTCAACAGACAGAGCAGGCATTTCAAGAAACAGAAACAAATGAAGTTTTACAGCATTCAGATGAAGGGGAAACAAAGGAAAAAGACAGGTGATTAAAGAACATGCTGTCTGTAATTTTTTTTAGAAAATTTGCTCTTGTGTTAACTCGATTTTAGTGGAATATATGGACTCAGCTTTCACATGTTCTCCTTACCCCCCTTTTGTTTATCGCATGTTTGCCTTATATTGACACTTTTCTGCAAACATCTGGAAAAGGTTTGCTTAAACATTGAAACTGAGGACTGACTCAGTTTGTTAGTGTACATGTGATAGGTTATGAGCTCAATTCCCAGTCCTGACCTTATATACTTTTTTGACTTCTTTTCTTTCTGTGTAACTTCAAGTAACATTAAATACCTGTAAAACTGAGCAGTGATGGAGTCTGTGTTGCAGACGTAGTCTTACCCTGGTTTATAACATCCATGTAGCAGCACCAAGATCCTTATTCTGAGTCCTTGATGGAGTCAATAAAATACTGAAAGTGTGTTTCAAATTTCCCTTCAACCTGATTGGCAAATGGACAAGGTTTTTTTAACAGGCCAATCATGGGGCATACTCAAATCCTGGTACGCAGGTGGGGGCCAGAACAAGGATATTGGCATTGTTTCATAGACAGACCTAACCATAGGTTTAGTTTTGTCTGTGGCGCAGGTTTATGGAGAGAGGAAATAAAATAAGTGCAGTGTCAGCCTCAAGGCTCTTAGTCAGATAATGACTATTTTGAGGTACCAGCATAGAATAAGCTCTCTTTACCTTTACTTAAATAAAGACAAGAATCTTTGTCTTGCCCTCTCAACAGTGCAACAGAACTACGCAGACGAAAGAGGGAAGAAAGAAAGCAAAAAATAACAGGCCTTGTAGAAAATATAAAGAAAAATGTGAAACGAGAGGAAGATGCAAAGGTTTGGAAATCAAGACTGAAGAGGACTTTGATTGCTGTGGTAGTGTGTTCAGTGGTGTATGTTACATTTAAATACTTGACTTCTTGATCATCGGAGTACCTTGAGTGAAGTCATGTTGCCAGTTCAGAGCCAAATTCAACTGAACAGTAATTTTTATATACAATAAGTTGAGCCCTGCCCACAATAGACAATGCAGTTCCGTGGAATAATTCTTTATTACAAAGATCACAGTATGATTATTGAAACAAACACTTTTTAGCAATATGTTACTTCAGAGTTCCACAGTCCAGGACTCATGACTTCTCACATGTACATTTTTGTATATCTGGAAATCAATTCAGATTCAATTTTAAAGCTGTTCCTGTTTTTACTATTAATTAGTATAAATTTGTACAGATTTGAAGGTGTTGTTAAAAGGAATATTTAAATCATCAATTATGCATGTTTTGAGCAAAAATGTTTAAGTTTTGGGTTGTTGATGCCAGAGTTTGGTAGATTTTCTGAAGTTTCTTTGCTAACACAACGTCCTGACTTATGAGAAGGAAAGTCAACTTGTGCTAAGTTCAAGGAACTGGTGGAACATGAGATTATGATGTTCATAGCAAAACAAGTTACCTTTATTTTTATACTGTTTTAAATAACACTTTGTGTCTCAATAAAGGTGCAAGATGATTTTGTTTTAAATCTTCTCTTTTTAGGATTTATTAGAGACAAGAATTATACTGCCAGAGTATAACCGTAACCACAGTCAAAATACTCAGTCTTCCATTACTTTCAGTAATCGGGAACTCACGATTGCATAATTAGAATCCAAATTCCTCTTTAGAATCAAAGATTGAAATCTTCCAACATTAACGTTACTACTCGAGGTTGCCTAGCACTGAGAGTCATAATCTTCAAGCCATTTTTCTTCTTAATATTTAGGACACAAAAAGGAAGTCAGTGTACTAGCGGAGACCATGGAAACTGGGATAAGAATCGTTACATGACTGAAACCACGCATGTTTTGTCAAGATTAATGCAATTTAGAGCTTTTCCGGAACGGGACGGTCCACGAATTCTATCGCCTGAACATGTTGATTACTTTGGAACAGGTGACCACTTTTTTCAGTGGTTGAAAAAAACAGAAGAATCTTAATTAGCAACACTTCAATGGTGAGTGTTGTAAACTTTCATTGTATACAAATGGGTCTTGTGATGAGCATGCGGCTTAGTTTTGGCGATGATTGAGATGAGGCACCATGTTCATTGCACGTTTTTGATCTCTGGCAAGCTCTGCGACCATAGAAACAAATCGTTGAATAACACATGAAGAGTAAATATCCTGAAGAATACTCTACCGTTGATAAAGTAGGAAGTGAAAAACCTTTGGCAAGTAAATCCTGTTTCGTGTAGAATATTATTAATCACCACCTCATGTCTTATCTAATCTCCAGCAAGCGAGACTAACTACTGCTGTCAAGAGCATTCTTGTTTTGAAGTAGTGAGTGGTGATTTGGTTACTTCTGTTAATTTTTCGCTAGCCTGCATTGAATGCACTTTCCTTGGATGCATAAAAGTTCTGCTCATGTAATCAGCTGCCATGTGAAATTATTCAAGGAAAGTCTAGGATTGCCAAGGAGTTGGGCTGAGTCAAAGGCAGAAAGGAAGGAGAGAGAGAGAGAGAGAACCTTTCTCCTCTTCTGCCTCTTTCTTTTCACCTAGCAACACCTACCCCAAGGGTAGCTATTCCTCCCCAATCTTCCTCTGTTATAATCAAAGATGGCAGTGCAAGCAACATAAACAAGCAGCTTTTGCCACATATAAAATATGCTTGCATTGTAGGCAAATTATTTTTATTATTATTAGTTTCTTTTCCATTTTCTTGTTCAGAAATGGCACTCTTTGCATAGGAATGATTCATTATTCAAAGTTGTTTAAGTTTAAAGTTCTTTTTTCACCTAAAAATACTAAGACCAAGTTCAAAGAGGAAAATCTGATGCAATGAGTGAGAACAATAGGTTTTTCTCATAAGCATTAAATTTGGCACATGTGAAATGTGACATAATTTCAACTACCAGTAGGCATTAGTTTTTTTCTAGGGGGAACTCTCATATGAAAATGAGAGGATGCTCAACATCTTGTGTAAGGGTAGACGTCATACTCTATTGGAGTATATTTTTCTTTTTTTGTTAAGAGTTGCACTGGTATATCCCTAAACTGTTCATTGTTAGCCTTGATGACCACCAAACTTTTGTCAGTTCGTTTCTTTTTCTCTTTAAAACTCTGTGCATATGAAAATAGACTAGGTTGTCAGGTGGGCAAAACTGGGAAATACAATGCTACAGTAGGAAAGGATGGATCTACGGTGAACCGGCCACAGATCCAGACAGGGCTGTAACAACCGACACTACTCATATTTTGAAGCAAAGAGAATATTTTTATTGACAAGTAAATCTTCCTTTACCAGTTCTTATTGTAGAGATGAATTTTACCAGCAACCTAAAAAATTGTTACCCTGTGCACCACTCTACCAAATGCTTAACAATAAAATAATATTATTGATGACACAAAAAAGATATACAAGGTTGTTTAGAGAGGGGTTGTCAAAAAAGCAGAAGAATTCACACTACTATCCTGAAAGGTAATTTGGGACATAATCAATTAATTTTAATAATTTATGTCAAATAAATACAAACATCTTTGTGGTGGTGCCTAGTTTCTACAGAGATGAAGTTAATTTTTGGGAGAGGTGAAATTAGAACAACCGCTACAACAGCAAAGAAAACTTTTCATTAATTATATCAAAGTCAACTTGTTGTATATAATAATATTAGCTAGAAATACTGTCTACTTCAGTCTGAATAGAGTTCACATGCAATACTAATTACTAATGATAATTTTTGTTAACACTTGGGAAACAACTTTTCACTGAAATATCAGAATTAGAAATTAAGAAATGAAGTCACTTAGCTAAGATGACACCAGCATACAGTATTGCTTCAATTTTGACACTGTAGCTGTCAAATCTACTTTTGTTGCTTTCTTTGAACACTTGCAAACATATCTACATGCTGTCTTGTGCCATTTTCTCAGATCTCCCACAAATGCCGAAGGGAACCATGAGCTTAAAACTTCCCACAGTACCTTCTGCGGTTGTTCCATACATTTTATGTTTCTATTATGATCACCTATCTCAAAACAGCTTGGGCCATTCAAAAAGTCCTCTGTCCATGAAAGGAACTACAGTGTGTATTCTTTTTGTTTTGTTCTGATTTACATAATATCAGTGTTTTTCAAAATACATTGAAGAAGTGCTAACTAAAGGTCTGTGATAATTAACTTGCGAAATCATCATTCAATTATGCCTAATTTGCACCTAGTACTATCATATTTAATTATGAAATATTACAATATTATCTTAGAACTAGCAAAAATAATAAGATTTTTGGGATTACGGAGGATTGCATTACCTTTAAGTGCTCACTAGCACAAAAGTAGAGTCTGTGCATGAAATGACAAGCTACAAAAACTGACACCTAACCTGTTAAAAACACTGCTGCATTTTCAAGATAATTTGCTTTACATGTAGGGTACGCTGTAACAGAGCTCCAAGCATTTAAAAATCCTGCATAATGGTTTTTAAGTCTTCTTCACAGCAGCTTGGTGATTTTAGCATCTGTGAGTCATGAACCATGCTCTTTGTTTGACTACACAAGGAATTTCAGACATACTAAACTAGGCACTTTTTGACCCTCCCTCCGCAAGGATCAAACAATTGTAAATAATCCAGACCATTGCACAGCCAGCAAGGAATTTCACTTTTTTTCACGTATTCCTTGTTCTTTTTCCTGTCAATATTAACTCAGTCTTCACCAGGATTTTCATGGTTGCTGGATGTACAGTAAATAAAAAAATGAATATAATTTAGATTTTTCAACAGCACAATGCTCATTATTTTCTATTACTATCAAGAGAGCCTTTTAAAGTGCATTTAGCCTTGATTCAAGGGCATTTAATTCATCTAAAATAGCTTGTGGTAAATCTTCTCCTAGCTGTTCATCGTAGTATTGACGGACAGACTGACACTCCTCCAGCCAGTAGTCTTTAGGGATGCTAAACAACTCTTCCATGTTTATGTCTCCCAGGCCCTCTGTGTTTATCGTACCACTCTTTGGGATGAATCCAATGGGACTAACATCAACAATATCCTCTCCATTACAACGTCTAGTAACCCATTCCAAAACACGGCTGTTCTCTCCAAATCCTTCAAAATAAAAGCAACAATGGAGTTTAAGATAAGGTTGTCAGCACTTTGCATAAAAAAAGAATTACATCAAGTTTATAGATACATATAAGACTGAAATATTCAGGTAACAGTGCTCGACTTTCAGAAAAAAATCTCGGGGCCAGCTGGCCCCCAAGTTTTCATTTTTGGTCGCCAGAACAAGTATTCTAGTCGCCAAAAATTATATTATTTTAAGAACTACCGGTAACAGAATACAATAAACTTAACAACTTTTACTTAGCCTTGCCAGATAAAGAATTCTTTAGACTTCCTTTGAACTTTCCTTCGAACAGTTTTTGCTAGAGGCTCGATTACTAGCTGGTGTTCGTGAAAATGAACCCGCACTCAAGTGTAAATCTACTCAAACAAGTATTCAAGCAATGGAATACACATTTACATAAGCAAACTTTAGAAATCACAAGAAAACTTATTTGGGTTATTAAAGAACAAAATCTGCAAAGTTTGTTTTGCATCCCATGCATTTGCATGATCAGAAATGAACATCGGTGAAACTTGATCTATTCCGCGGTTGCGTAGCACATGATCAAAAGTCTCCGGAAAGAGGAAACGTCGCTAATGCATCGGGCCAAGAAGTTGATTTCACAAGAAGTCTGTGAGACAAACAGCATGAGTTCAACGGTACTTCATCAGAAGTCAATAAAATACGGCAGAGCTTTTCTTGGGGTCGTAAAGCTCAACAGAAATTCAATAAAGTTGTTTACAAGAAGCTCAAGAAATAAGAGCCGTTCGTTCTCAATTAGCTTAAGCTTATATCAGATTAATCTGCCATCAAGTCCACAATCGAGATACATGTTCGACATTAAGAGATTGTTTGAAATCAATCCGCTAAAAGTCATTCCCGGAGAAACACTGGACGACCTGTTGAGAATTGCGATCAATCTGCCCAAAAGTCTATAAGACTTCCATCGAATTCATCACTTGTGATTTTCACAATCCTCTTTCAAGTAAAAGTCACACATTAGACGGACCAACTGTTAGATTATAAGAACAATCTGTTAGAGTGTTGGAAGAAATCATTAAAACGTTTTGACAACCCATTAGAGCATTTGGGCAAAACATTGGAACATTAGCAAAACTGTTAGCTATCTGTTGGTTTTGTGAAGGATAACAAATTATCGTTAGTGTACGTTTTCCCAAAGAAGAAAGTCATCTATCTTGGGGGCCAGATTGGCGACCAGGCGTGAAAATTTAGTCGCCACTGAGTAGAAGCTGGTCACATTGGCGACCCCACGGGTCGCAACGTCAAGCCCTGGGTAATGTAATAATATTGGTGAAATTATATCACTTTGATTCTTGTAAAAGGTGTTAATCTTGACCTACCTTCACCAGAACCATAAAATGCTTTCAGTTTAAAATCTCAGACAAAAAAGGATGACTATTATTAATTTGGTCAAGAAGCTAACATTTAAGAGCTTGATGATCAGACCATGATAAACTACTCTCTAACTGTTCAGTACAATAATTATGAGACTGGTTTGTTTAGGTACTAACCTGGCCACAAGAACTTTCTATTTTCATCAAGACGGAACCAATTTACATGGAAAATCTTTGGCATTCTTCGGCCTTTGGTCTTTGGCATGCTCAGCCAGTGCTCCATGTATTTGCCAAAGTTGTATCCAAAGAAGGGCCTCATTGCAAAAGGATCTCTCATTACTGTTTTTGCCGTATGCTCAGCAGCAGCTGTAGCTTCAGATGACATGGCAGACGCAATAAACACACCATGCTGCCAGTTGAATGCTTCATAAACCAGAGGAACTCCCATAGGGCGTCGGCCACCAAAGAGAATTGCACTGATAGGAACACCTTTAGGATTCTCCCAATCCTTGTCCATGGCTGGGCAATTGCTGATTGGAGCACAAAACCTGGAGTTTGGATGTGCCCCCTTGGTGTTGCCAGGCTTCCAGTCTTTCTCTCCTAACCAGCTTGTGATACTAACATTTTCTGGTACAGGTAAACCTGTACAACAAACAACAACAATTCACATCTTAGCCTTGCTAGCAGGTACTCTGATAAACAGAACTTTGGGTCAGGGTTGTCATTAAATTTTAGAGTAAACAGCTACATAGGATGTTAAAGTACGCAATTAGACAGCTGAGTACTGAAGACAATTTCACACTTTCACTCTCTCACCTGATATGTACAGACTACCCTTTATCCCCAAAACGTAGATGGCTCAATATTCAAAGAAACTGATTTTTTAGCTGGTTGCCGGCACTTAATGAGAACCCTGTTGGGTATTATCCCACATTAGCCCAAAATTCTTTGGAGTAAACTACATGTAAGCAATGGTCACTGAGTGTACCAACATCAGTTGACAAATAAGAATAAGAGCACAACAAACCAAGATTGTGGGGTACAATTCCAGAAAACGTCCTCTCTGGAAATTCATGATAATGTTCCTGCTGTCCTTCACAGAGTATGGCTTTACAGACCTAACTTTCACCAAAATGTTTAATTTTGTTCCATGGGAGGCAGAAAGTAACAATAGTTTTAGCTACTAGCTACTTAATGTATTTTCAATCATTGAAGGTTTTTAAGAAGCATATTGAAGGTAACATGAAAACTACTGTATGCTTGTACACTGCACTTTTCTTGTTACCTTCCCACCAAAAGCCGCCATCACTTGTTAGAGCCACATTTGTAAAGATGGTTCCACTAGTGACACTTTTCATGGCAACTGGGTTTGTCTTGTCTGATGTCCCTGGTGCAACTCCAAAGAATCCAAATTCAGGATTGATAGCTCGCAGCTGACCTTCTTCATCAAACCACATCCAAGCAATGTCATCTCCAACACACTCAACTTTCCAGCCAGGTAACGTCGGTGTCATCATGGCTAAATTAGTTTTACCACAAGCACTGGGGAATGCAGCAGCAATATATTTCTTCTCTCCTTTGGGACTTGTAAGAGCTAATATCTAAATGAAGAAAAAGTTGCCATAAGCTGTACTAACAAGTAAGGAAGAACCCAGCAGATGACGGTCTCAAACTTCCCCTTAATTACAAACTATATCATTTTGATGTACACTATAAACATGAAAGTTATCAGAACAACATAATCAAGGAATTCAGATTTGTTTAAATTAATCTTTATCATACCAACATGTGCTCAGCAAGCCATCCTTCATCACGACCTATGGTGCTTGCAATCCTGAGAGCAAAGCACTTCTTTCCCAGAAGAGAGTTTCCTCCATAACCACTCCCGAATGACTTGATCTCACGGTCATGGGGAAAGTGTGAGATAATAGTTTTGTCTGGATTACAAGGCCATTTGTACTGGGAAGGTGGTTCAGGTTTAGGTACACCAACTGAATGAAGACACTTCACAAAGTCACCATCACCAAGAACCTTCATCACATCAGCACCCATCCGTGTCATAATACGCATAGAACACACAACATAGGAAGAGTCAGTTAGTTGAATGCCAATCTTAGAAACTGGTGATCCAACAGGTCCCATACTGAATGCCATTACATACATAGTGCGACCTGAAAAGGATGAACAAAGACTGCAGTCAGTCAGACTAAGTGAGATAAGGGGTTACTTTCAAATAAAACTGTGATGCAGTATGCAAGTGAAACACAAGACATATGACCCCTAGATTTGAATTGTGCTTTATAACTGACTGCATCTATGCTACGGCAACAATAATGTGGATGAACAAACAAACAACAACAAAGATTTATTTAGTGCACAACACTTGACTTCCAAAAATTGATAAAAGTGAGGCCTGCTAATGATAATATTATATTGTCTCCTAGACTTCTCAAAGCCGTTTCCGGTTTCTGCTGGTTAGGTGGTCAGTCGGGAACTGACTTTTCGTGCCGGCAGCATGCTATTTTTGACTGACCAGTTTTCTGGTCAGCAGTGTGATCCTGTGACATTAGTTCTTGGCAAACTTGATCCAGGCGATTCCTTGGCTTGGCACTCGCTTGGCTTTGAAGTGAAGGAAGCATAAGAAATGAACGTTCACAAAGCGATTTTACGCCAGCAGGTCTAAGGAAACTTAGCTTCAAACAAGGCTTCAAATAAATTAGAGAGAATCAAAGAATAGTGGTAGAAGGGTGTGTTAGTGGTCAAGATTTCTTTGAATTTCTTGATGGTTGTATCGCCAAATCCGGGAAAAAAGACTGACATTTTACATCTTGCGTTTGAAAACATATTGCATACAACAGCAGAAACGTCCACTGCCAGCTTCTCTTTGAACGAGGTATTAAATATTGTTCCTTTATTCAAAGGACCTTTTCCACTACGTTTTCATTGCTTCTGGCACAGTTTTCACAAATAATTTCAGTCGAACAGTTTTCTTTATTAAATCTACGTTCATGGGGGCTGATGGCTTAGAGTGGACAATAAGATAACCTGAGATCAGGCGGTTGTTTTTTTTTTTGCTTCTTTGGCTCGAGAGGGAAAAAAAATAACGCCTGATACATTTATTTAACAAGCAGTCAACCGCCCCCTAATTTACATAATCTAACGTCTGCTTGACCTGTCATGTTATTAGCCAATAAGCATTTACCATACGGGAATCAATTTTTGGCGCGAATAATGTCTCTTTTGAAATCAATTTTAGGGAAAAGAAAATTTTTAAATATGTCTATGTTCAGATGGGGCTTCCTTAAAAAAAAAAAATTAATGTGTTGTTTTTGTGATGAAATACTGCTAGCTGGAGCTGCCGTACCTTTATTTAACAGCTACAAATAATAAAGAATTTACTGGTTAAAACTCGTTGACTTCATTCTGTGCCGAAAGCAGTGAAAAAAAAATAGGCTGAAGCACCATATTTCACGAACCGAAAGATGTTGTGAAAGCAAAGATCGCTCAGAATAATTCGCAGCATGATTTCTGAAGGAGGAATTACAGTCAAACCAGGTCAAGATTCCATTCATGAATTGATTATTTGAAAACTGAACCTGTTTGTCGCTTCTGTAACTTGTAGCCGGTATCAAAATGCATTCAAATGATCGCTGAAGTTTTGACTGCAACTGTTTTAGTATACGATGAGATGGAAAATATTTCAATGGATGAAACTTCTATTTAGGCATTCTTCAAATTCAAGAAAACTGAGCCGGCAGAAATTTCATAACGAACTCGCGTGTGTATTCACTGCTCATTACGCAAGCAAAAATGCAGACTGAAATCAACAACAACTAAGGGATGGTGGCATTTTGGCCATTCGGAACAGCGCAAATCATCCGTATTGATTCCTATCCAATCAGAAAAAAGTCCAGATTCTGGCTTTTTTACATGTGATCCGACAAAGAAATGTATCATGCCCTCTTCCCGTGAGAGACATAAAGGGATTATAGGGAGAGGGCACGATCTCAGGCTATCCATAAGAAGACTTCAGTGAAAATTCGAATTTCAAAGACTTTACACACAAGATGCAAGTTGCTTCCTTCAATTTTGGTTGAAGATTGACCCCAGGACTGAGTTAAGAAAGTGGAAAGCGGAAACAGTTTTGTTTTACGTCAGGTAATCTCTAGTCAGTCAACAGCCAGTCATATGAGAACTGTTTATTTCAGCAGGCTGTCAAACTTACACCACGAACCATTTTTTCGCACCAACATTATCGAAATTAAATTTAATCTTTTGCAGACGGAATAAGTCGCCTCGCAACTTACGTCGCTCGCTTTGCAAGCATCCCTTGTGCCTTCAGCGCTTATGCAGTCAACTTGTGGCAAGTCTAATTGTCTCCAACTGATTGGAGACACTTTCCATTGGAATTTTGGACACTTTATCGTGGAAAACTATGCTCCCTTGAGAGAAACCTCTCAAAACTAATCTCGCATAAGTATGATGTCAATGTTGGGACTCAAACCCATGGTATATTAGTTGGAGGGGAGTGCTCTTGCTAATGCACCATCCCTCCTCCCTTACAGATTGAAGAAGGAAGGCAAACATAATATGTACAGCTAATACTGCTTAATAACAGACAGGCAGCCAGGCACTTCAAGCCCTTAGTATTTTTAAAGTCAAAATAAAGCAACTGCAAGTAATGAACACACTTTACAAGAAATTTATGCTGATTATCCTAGCTACAGTATATGTGCTACTTGTGGATCTATAAGAGAAACCAGGAAAAAGGGTGGGGTAAGACAGGGTTTCCCTGTACAATAACAAGGGAGCAACCACTGAGAATGTAAAGGAATATGACAAAGAAATATGACACAAAAAAACAAACAAACATTTTAAGTGTTTTCAATCGGCTCTTTGAAATACAACATGTCAAATATAACTAACGATTCAACGTGATATGATATTAATTTCAGGAAGTGCATCAGAAATTAACATGACACAGCATTTGACAAAAATGTTGAACTCTACTCAGCAGAAACCAAATTAAAAACAAATTCACCAAGATCTCACATTTTTTTTTATCATTACTAAAAATCTGTTTCTACAAGTAAGACATTAGGAGAACCTTCATGAGACAAGGAACACTATTTTCAACATATTTTAAATGCAAGAAGACTCAAAACGACCTTTGATCATTACAAGCACTTAACAATATTCTGTTTACGTGGCGTGCCCCTTGACACACCTCCTAACTTAAACCAATCACAAAACAGAAGACAAGCAAACCATCATCATGACAGCACGACTATGAAGTTTGGATTTTTCTGAATTGGCAAACGGAAAAGTCGTTCGAAAACAGCCTGATACAAATGAAACCATGTAGCACAGAGCAAAATTGTGATATGAAGACTTAAATGCGATGATTTTACAATATGACTTCACATCCGAATCACTGGAGCATCACAATCATCGCACATACCTTTCATACACGCAGGAAATCTTTTATCCAACTCTTTCTTCATAGCCGCTATACTCATCCAATTGCCCAACTGTCCTTTAACTCCGTCTTTGACCTGTGGTACTGACTCTCGCTTGTCTTCAGTGCAGATGTATGTTTTAGACTCGACACGCGCCACATCGCGAGGATCAGTTCGAGCCAAAATGCTGCGGGATGAGACGAGTTTTCGATCAAAAAACTGAGTACGATTAGAAGTGAAAATACTTTGGCTTTAGTCAAAAGATAAAACAGAAGGAAACTTTGTTTTAGTATTTCTGTGGGACATCTTGGATACTTAAGGTGTGAATCAGTGTAAGTAAAATCAACACAAGATTACTGACAGTGCAACTTTTTCTTTTTTTGATAAAATAAAAAATAGTGATAGACTAACTACATGCGGAACATTGCCATGAAAATAACGCAATCTATTACAAGCTTACCAGTTGTCATACTTGTGAAGTTTCAGAACTACACCAGACTCGATCAGCTCGTTGACAAGTGTTTCGTTCTCTTCTTTCGATCCATCACAAATATAAATATTGTCCGGCTTGCACAGTTCGGCTTTGTCAGCAATGTATTCTTGCACTTTGGCGGGTAAAGATTCGAACTGTCCTCGCACGACAGTACAACCGGCTGGAAGTTGTGAAGCCATTCTCCGTAGAACTAGGCAATGACGTAGCGTAAAACAAGAGGAAGGCGCAACGGCTAACGATGAAAATCTTGTGAATAAAATGGAAAAACAAGAAAATTCATTATCTTTATGATAAGAACGTAGAAAGACGTTATGACATTACATGACCTCACAAACAAACATTCGACTACGATAATTTTTACATTAGTAGAACACGAGAGAATGGTCTTCATCTTACCGCGAGATAACTGATGTAAATGACATCGTAGTTAGTACTTCAGAAATAAATATATACAAGATACGGTGGGTGGTTATTGTAAACGTGTACGCGGTAATTTTCCTAGGAAACGTCGCCGCGAAAAGCCAGTTAAAATGCCTCCCAGACGAGTTAGTCCAAAGGTCGGAGGGAACCGGCGTCAATAGAAGAAGCTTTTTGATTGGTTTTCATCATTGCGCAAGTTCCCTATGCGTAAGCCCAGTACGTCACGCGAGCTCCTTTTACTTTATTCACAATTCCATCAAAATTTTAGTTGGACTTTATTAGACTTAGAATCATTGAAACATCCTCAAATACATACCTGCTTGTAGCGAGCAAGAAATGTCAACAAACAACATAGTCAATCTTCCCCCTTCATGAATAATAGAGCCATTACCTTAATTATCATTGTATCATTATTTCTAAAAAAAAAAGCCAATTACCAAATGGCCTCCTGGGTTTCTAGATGCGTTATCAATATCTTAAGCTTGAGTAAGGATATGAAATAATAAGATGTTGTCATTATCAGACCATGTGAGAGTGCTGAGCGAGCTGGACGTAAGGCCAGGGGGAGCGAGCTACGAAGAACATTGTCATGATAGAGGGAAAAATAAAACTCAACTGGGTCCCTTGATTTTAAAGCATTTGGCTTTTTCAATCTGCTGGCTCTCATTTAGTGAGGGGTTAGGTAAGCCCAGGATCCAATTTCGATTTTTGTCAACCTCACACCGAGTAGACTTCCTTTTTATCCTACTGCGATTTTTTCTTGATGTCATTCACGGGCAAGCTAGGTCGAGACTGGAGTTCATATAAACGTGAGTAGTATGTCAGCTGAGCCACACGATAACAGTTTGGGTACCAGTTGTAGTGGTCAACTTTATTTAAATGTTAATAATTTTTAGCCCATAACAATAACACGTGACCCAAACACACACACACAATATAAAAGCAACTCTTTCTAAGACAGACACCTTAGGGACCGTCCCTGATTGCCCGTCTTTATAGTGAGGTGTCCGGCTTACAGAGAGACGAGTTACAGTAAAATGACTGGAAAACGGCAGGGACCAACCGCCAGGCGTTCGACGTCATATAGAGGTCTGATCCGATACTGAAGAGAGAGTTGACTTTACACATAAAATTCTAATAAAAATCGAAAGGGGGTTAATTTTGTTCTTAGTCTACGTAGACGAGATACAAAATGTTGTTACTTCTCCTATTAAAATGTTCGCTACACGATACAAAGATTTATCGTGAAATGAATAATGCTGAGGATACATTAGCACTACAGTCGGATCTGGATTGTCCGGGAAACTGGACAAGAAGCTGGCAAGTTAAATTTAATCCTCAGACTGAATGCGAAGTGATGAGAATTACGTAAAAGCAAGACAAAAGTAAACATCCTCATTACCTATCGAATACAGGGTGGGGGTACCCCTGGGAATTCTTGGTGGGGTGTGCCGCCCTGTTCTCCAAATCCTGACCCGATTTCAGACCAAAAAGTGTTATTTTCCGCACCCGTTTTGAGACCAGGGTCCCGTTTCTAGAAGGTCCCGATAATTAACGGGCCCGGTAAGCTGTCTCCGTTTACATTAAAGATCGAGGTTTCAATAGTTTTGCATCTAGCATGATAAAACTATCAGTTAGTGAAACAAAATGGAGTAGTTTCCTAGCCAGTACCCGCGCTCTTATTCTTTATATTTCGATTTGAATATTTGATTTCGGGCCCGAAAAGTTACCGGGACTTTCGAGAAACGGGCCCCCAGACAGTCTAAAATCTATACCCGTTTTCAGACCTGGCCTTTGGCGGAAATTATGTTATCATAACTCAGAGATTGGAGCGCAAACAAACAAATTCTTCAAATCCATTTCGAATTCGCATATTTCTCTTTCTTTCTTATTCATTTGGAATTGAAACGATAAATACCTTCATACACTCCTCCTGTAGTTCCCTCGAAAACCACACCCTATTTCAGACCAAAATGGGAAAAGTGTATAACCGTTTTCAGACCAAAACGGCACAAAAACCCTACCCGATGGGGCGGCACATACCCATATGGCTTATATAAGGGAGTACCCCCCCGGGGGAGTGTTCATGTGTCAAGAGACGTATCCTGGTCGAGTCACGTGGATGTAATTGTAAATAAAGCAAAGAAAGTGGTGGGCCTACTAAAGCGTACAGTTGGTAGCAAGAACGGGGAAATTTTCTCTATGCTCCGCAAGTCCTTGGTTAGACCACTCCTAGAATACGCATGCCTGGTATGGTCGCGTCGCTCTATTTAGTTAAAGACAAGATGGCAATCGAAAAAGTAAAACGAAGAGCATCGAGAATCGCTCGCAGTCAAAAACCACGCGAGATGTCATATAAAGAACGATGTATATTGCTAAACTGGAACACACTTCAGCATCGAAGAGAATACCTATCTGTGGTGGAATGGTACAAGACAGTGTTTAGTCTAAATGGCCTAGACTTTAATGACTTTTTCGAGTTTTGTAGAAGTAAAAACACTAGAGCCAACCATCCATACAAAACACAAACTAAATTAGCCAAAGTTAACTCCTTTAAGTACTCCTTCTTTCTGAGAATCGTCAAAGACTGGAACAGTTTGCCAAACCATCTTTTCACCGACGAAATTAACGTTAACAAATTTTAAAAAAAGGCTTAAAAAGATGGATGAAGGTTTATACCATTTCAGTGTACCTGCACTAATGATTTTTACGCGCGTCTTTTTAAATGTTTAAATATTTTTAAGGTTCAGTATAGGGATAGGCCTGGGTGCCTGATTTGTATCATGTATCATGTTCATATGCATATATGTATTTGAATAAAGTATAATTGTTTTTACTACAAAGCATGCAATTTGTAAACTCATCCTCAAGTAAGCAGTCAAGACGTAAAAGCCCGATTGCGGTGCCAATTCCAGCTTTGTTTAAACTTGGAAAAAGGATCCTAGAACACTACGGTAAGTGATTTACGATGATGTAGTTTACTGGACTTCCGTCCACGGTTTGAATCCAAAAAAGGCGCGTGAGTTTGTGAAACATGAGTAAGGAACCGAGAATTGGTAAATGGAAAAAAAGCAACATTCTGTTTAGTCTTCATTCTGTTTAGTCCTTATAAAGTAGTCAATTTTCAGACTGATTCCTGATAAGTGAGCATATCATTAATCTTCCATCCAAAATTTACGAGTTTCTTGGTGATCAGGGCTGGTTGCTTTTGTTTTATACTGTTTTTTTCTTTTAGTTCATTTTTTCTTTTTAGTACTTAGTTCACCTTTTGCGTGATCTCGCTGAGGAGAACTTTAAATAGTATTAGTAAATTTAGGGATATCACAATCGCCCCAACAATAGACATTCTCATAGCTGTACAATCAGCCTTGCTTCTTTATCAGGCTTTGTAAACAAACTTTTTTGTATTGTTCCATGCACTAAGAGAATTCTTGACAGACTAAGCTACTCTTTTTCTGCGATTCCTTAAGTCGAATCAAGTCACACGCATTCTTTGACAACCAAGAAAAAGAGGAAAGAAAAATGTCGCTCTGAAGTCTGAAGTGACATCGGCTTCACAGTAACGGTCAAAGGCGACATAAGGCGCGCTCCATGATTTTGTTCGATTTTGTCGAAAATGTTTGATAGTGGCCCAAACAGATAGATATACAAGTGTCACGTGAAATAGAGAAGCTAAACACTGAACAAAAACTTTGACAGAAACTGTACCAAATCCATGACTGAAGGAATATAAGGATAGTAAAAATGAAAAAAGAATAAAAATAATATGAGTTTGAAATTAACCATAAATAAAGTACAACCAGAGAGAAAACAAATAACAAAACGGTACAACATGCTCGGGGCTTGTGTGCATGCGCTTGCTCGATCGCTCGTCCGTCTCACGTGCCCGAGTCTTCATGATTCAAAGGTTTGTGACAGAAAAAAAAACTCCGAAGTCATTCCCACCGTTTCTTTCGTCTCTCTTTTTCATCCTGTCATTAAGTTTGTTTGGCGGTCATAAGTTACGCGCAAAATTCTAACCCGGCTCCACTGACTAAAACGGGAATTGTGTCCGTTTTTCCAGTTTTTAAATTTGTGGTCGTGTTGTTTATCAGTTTCGTATCTCAGCTTAAAGAAGAAGCCATGGAGGAACAAGCACCACAAACATGCCCTTTCAATAGTGTCATGACTACTGCCACTCTTACGAACAACAGAGAAAAGTCATTTTTTATCGTCTCATTTTGGCAATAACTGATCTACGCAACCAATTTGAAGAGAAAAACTGAGGACAATTTCAAGTTTCTAAAACTCCCCATACTTTTTCCCTATTACACACTACTGGTACAAAATAATACTCCCGGCATTTTCTAACCAACAGTCATAATAAAAAACAAAAGACTTACCTGATGCTTTCAGGGTTAGGGCAAACTAAAGAAAATTCGGTTCGTTAAGGATTAAAAATATTGTGGGGACCCGACATGTATTCGCACGTATAAACGGTCCTTGTCTCGTTAATTTTCATCTCATCTGTGCAGACCCCTACAAAATAGGAAACTACGGGCCCTGCGAGCTAGTGCGAGCATACATGTTTTGCTCAAGAGCACGGGATTTAGGGTTAAGAAGGCCTTGGGCCGAGCCCACCTAAAGGTGGCCCTTCCAAAAATGGACTGCATTATCGACTGCATGTATTCTCGAGTTTGTTTATTTTCTGGATAGCGGTTTTTAGAATAACACTTTCGAAGTTACCCTAGTGGTAAGGGCCTGTGCGAGCAAAGGCCACTTTTTTGCAATATGCACTGGCGTGCGAAAAGTAGTCAATGCAACTGCGAAAAATTAGCCTCTGTTAAAAGCGCTGAAAGTGAGGACGAGCTGATATCGGCTGACACGTCTTCAACCTCCCGAAAGAGTCCATTATGAAGACTGCATGCATCTATGCATTTCAAACTTTTGAATTTGTGGAATAAGGATTCGCGCTCAATTAATGCTCCGGCGTTGTTAAATTGTGTTGCGTTGTTAAGTTGTGTTAAATTTACTTTCAGCGGCCTCTAATGCGCGGCGATAGCACCTTGGACAGACTTCTTACTTTACAGCCGAGTCAGTTACGGGGTTTGTGAACTATCATACTCAAGAAACAAAGGTTACAAGTTAACTTTATTTTTTAATAAAACAAAACCAAGCACATAATATAAGAACACGTCTACAAAGAACAGAAATCTCAATTTTTTATCAGAGAACCACTAAACAAGAACTCGAGGAAAAATGCAACAGAGTTTACTTCAGTTATTGTTGTGGCTGTTCTTGTAATTGGTAATTCTTTGTAACGGGTGACAAAAAAGAAATTGTTACGTAAACCGATCAAAACACATTTACAAACACTCTTAAAAATGGGACATGTTTGCCAATGACCTTTCTCTTTGATTTGTCCGCATATATCTTTTTAACTACTTTCATGTTCATGACAAACTACTGAACAAGCTGAAGGCTAGTAGACATGACCCTAAGCAGCGTTAAGACGTGCTACAAGGGCGTTCAGTTCATCTGTGATCTCTTTCGGCAAGTCTTCACCAACTTGTTCCTCATAGTACTTTCGAAGGGATTCACATTCTTCCAGCCAATAATCTTTTGGGATGGCAAAAAGTTTCTCCATGTCTACAGGCTTATCAAGGCCGTCAGTGTTGATGGTGCCTGGTTTAGGGACGTAGCCAATAGGAGTCGGGTCAGCCACGTCTTCATCGTTACAACGCTTCAAGACCCACTCAAGGACACGGCAATTCTCACCAAATCCTATCAACAAACGAAATATTCTGCTGATTGGTGGGCACGTCTGATGAGTATCTCGGCTTGCCCCAGGGCCCCAGGGTAGGGGAATACGTTGGGCAATATAAGGGGATGGATTGGTTTCTCTTCCATTGGGGAAGGGAAATTTGAACACATCGTTTCAAGATTAAAAGAAAGACGTAGATTATTGATGTTCCTATCAGAGAAGTCCACTATTGAATTTTGCAAATGTGACTGTGGCAAAGAGGCTACTTAGGGACGGGTAGGTGAGAGAACCTGGGAATAACGTTGGCTACTTAGCATAACATGAAAGGATACTAAAGTTATCAACATTTAGAATAAGGTCTACTACATTATTTCTGTATAACTTTTAGCAATAGCTCACCTGGCCACAGGAAATGGCCATCTTCTCCTGTGCGAAACCAATTCACATGAAAAATTTTTGGCATGTTGCGTCCTTTTTTCTCCATGCCTAACCAGTGCTCCAGGTATTTGCCAAAGTTGTAGCCAAAGAATGGCCTCATTGCAAAAGGATCTCTCATCACTACTTTGCCTTTGTGTTCGGCAGCAGATGTAGCTTCAGATGACATTGATGATGCAATAAATACACCATGCTGCCAGTTGAATGACTGGAAGACCAAGGGCACACCTTGAGGGCGTCGACCACCAAAAAGAATGGCACTTATGGGAACTCCTTTAGGATTTTCCCAGTCCTTGTCCATAATTGGACAGTGATCACTTGGGGCACAAAACCTAGAGTTGGGGTGTGCTGCTTTAGTTTTGGGGCCAGTTTCAGGGCCAGTGTGTGGTTTCCAATTCTTCTCTCCTAACCAGCTAGTTATAGTCACATCTGTTGGTAGGTCCAGTCCTGAGAAAAAACAGAAAAATAATAAGATCTGTACACAGATGGGACGTAACCAACTACCCTGTAAAGCAACCTTTTTTTACCTAATGAATGTACCAAGTGTGGTGTGCTCAGGGTGAGATGAAAATTAAAAAATTCACTTGCCCTTCAGGCAAGCTATTGCTTAAGTTTACTAGTGAAGAGTACTCAAGCTTACAAAGCCCCCTTTTCAATAACATTTACTTTACCTCTGCAAATTTTGCTTCCCCATCGGACATCTAATAATTACAACATGTTAGCAGATAGGTCATTCCAATAGCCCAGGCTATTGGACGGCAATTTTATTGCAACCTGGTGTTTCATTCCAAAAGAATGACTTATTGAGTCAACCCAACCCATCCCTTAGGGTTCTCCTGTCTAAAATCACCCTATTCAGGGATATTTTACCCTTGAAAGTAAACATCGATGTCTCAAAATGGGAACGCAAGAGAAGGTTGTGGATATTTCTGGAATTCCACTTGACAATAGCACTTCCCCCTCCCCTTCATTATACAACAGAGTTTACTTTTTATATTATTACCTTCCCACCAGAAGTCACCGTCACTGGTTTCAGCTGTATTAGTAAATACAGTGTCCTTCTGGAAAGTCTTCATGGCAATTGGATTTGTTAGGTATGAGGAACCTGGTGCAACTCCAAAGAATCCACTTTCGGGATTGATAGCTCGTAGTTGACCTTCTTCATCAAACCACATCCAAGCAATGTCATCTCCAACACACTCAACTTTCCAGCCAGGGATGGTGGGTGTTATCATGGCTAGATTTGTCTTTCCACAAGCACTGGGGAAGGCACCTGTGATATATTTCTTCTCCCCTGTTGGACTTGTAAGGCCCATGATCTTAAAAGGAGCAGAAAAATTTATCAAAGGAACACTCATTTAGGAGCCAAGAATAGTTTGACAACAACACATATCATTAACTATATAGAAAGTAGTGGCCTGCTAAGGGTGATTCATAAATTTACAGGTTGATGAATCGTGTCTTTAATAATTATGTATCTCTGCATTTAAGCATTACACCTACACAAAACAGTTAGGATACAGTGTGAACCAGCAAGCCATGCGAGACATGCAAAAGAAGAATACAAAAAAAATCAAAAAGCAGTAAAGTGAAAACAATAACCAAAAGCTAACTGTTGGAAATGAGCTTTTAACCCTAAAAAGCGCTTAACCCTAATCCAAAAGTGTTTAACACTAAACAGCTTTTAATCCTAATCCATAAAGCAAGTCAGTGCTTAACCCCAGTCAGTGAAATGAGTGCTTAACCCTAATCAATCAAAATCAACCAATACTGCTTAATTCTGCAAATATTCCCACAGCAAAACCTCACATACCCATAGGGAACTTTCAGGAAACATTTTTCATGTATTTACAATTTCATAAAACTCTATTCTTTTCTATGGCTTGCTGGCTCGCAGATTGTCTGGACCCCCAAAAGAAATTAACATACCAGCATATGTTCTGCAAGCCATCCTTCATCACGAGCAAGGGTGCTTGCTATCCTGAGAGCAAAACACTTCTTTCCCAGAAGAGAGTTTCCTCCATAACCACTGCCAAATGACTTGATTTCACGGTCATGTGGAAAGTGAGTGATGACAGTCTTGTCTGGATTGCAAGGCCATGGATAGTCAGAGGGGGGAGCAGGTTTAGGAACACCAACTGAGTGAAGACACTTCACAAAGTCACCGTCACCAAGAACTTTCAGCACGTTGCTTCCCATACGCGTCATGATACGCATACAAACAACAACATAAGGGGAATCAGTAACTTGAATACCAATCTTAGAGACAGGTGATCCCACAGGACCCATACTGAAACACAACATATACATGGTGCGGCCTGAAAAACAGAACCACATTTGCAATCAGATAAACTGAAGAATGTGAAATTATGATCAGAATGTGGATAGTTCATTACATAAAAGCTAACTGATGTAATTAAAACCTGCCTTTCATGCAGCCTGGATATTTTTCACCAAGTTGTTTATTCATATCACTGACACTCATCCACTTTCCCAACCGACCTTCAACACCTTCTTTGGCTCGTGGAACTGATTCATGCTTGTCTTCTGTGCAAATAAATGTTTTAGATTCCACACGTGCCACATCACGGGGATCAGTACGAACAGTGTAACTGAAAAAACGGAAAAACAGTAAAAAACAGTTCTAATAATGATATAATTAAGTACAAGCCAGGAAATGTTCATTTAAAGTAAAACATAAACAAAAGTACCATATTGATAATGCATCAGTCAATTCCAACTGCACCCAGCCACCCCCCAGGACTTTAGTATTGATATAAAACTAGTGACATTAAAATCAATAGAGTGCTGTAAAGTTATATAGGTTATAAATATGAAAGGATGTTCTTCAAAATTAATAATAGCAACAGAAATTTTATTCACTAACCCAAAAACGTTGATTCACGGCGGTAGCTCCTGAGTTTCGCTATGTAATTCTGGCTTGATAAGTAATGAAGAAATACGCGCATAAAATTGAGAACATGCCTTTACAACCTCCTGTCTTTGACAGATGAGCTTATCTGCTTTTCTTCCACCAATATCCTCTGTGTAGTTATATTCTGACAGGAAACCGCGTGCATGCCAAAAGCTCGGGAATAGCCCTGGGGTTGGCAAATGCCCCGCCCCTGGGCAGCACAAAATTTGCAAATGCCCCACCCCTGGGACTGAAAAGGTGGGCAAATGCCCCACAGTAGCCGTGGGGGGGGGGGGGGGGGGAGATGGGTGCAGCTGGAATTGACTGATGCATAATTACTTGAGATAATTAAGTGCACACTTTGTAAGAATGGCCAGGAAACTTACTTTGTGGTTCAATATTATCCCTAACAAATTGGTTCAATTTTTTATCGCCATAAATCGGTATTATTCAATATCATGCATAAAACTAAAGAAAAATAAAAAACCTTACTGATGGATATTTAAAAGTAATGCTAAATATCTTCAAGCTAAAATGAATTTAGTAAAATAATTTTCTTAGAGCGTATTGTTGCTGCTGTAAAATATCTGTATGTCGAAACTATTCATCACTAGGATGCCTAAAATGTTTACATTTCTGCAAATAGCATCAAATGCAAAGTTGAATCCATCCTATACCAATCCTATACAAATTTATGCAATATCATGAGGTAATAAATAAAAGCCAGCGGAAAGACTAAATTCAAGGGTAGTTTGCTTAAAGGTCCATATTTTGGGCACTAAATGACTTTAGGCGTGGGGGTTATATAGTCAAACAAAAACTGCCGAGATATATTTTTTTATTATAATTTTCAAATTATCCCCGACTGCAAAAGGGTATCCAAGACGCGTTGACTGGTGCTAGAAAACTTTTCCAACCTTATTCAACAATTATCCGGTACATGACCTGTGGTTTCCAGAGACAAGAGGGAGTTTTTTGACTTTAAAATAAGGTTCACTTCTCAACCGGCCGTGCAAAGAGTCACGCAATTTCGAAAACTTCACGTTCCAGAACCCCCTTGGTCTAAACAGCCAAATAAGCCTACCAGTTATCGTGCTTGTGCAGGGGAGTCGCAATTCCAGCATCCATTAGCTCTTTGATAAGTCCCTCGTTTTCTTCTTTGGATCCATCGCAGATGTGAAGATTGTCGGGCTGGCAGAGGTGGATTTTGTCTGCCACAAAATCCTGCACCTTAACAGGTAAGTCTTCAAAGTTTCCATAGATAACAGGGAAATTCGGCGGTAGTTTGGAAGCCATTTCTCAAAGCTATTTTCCTTCGCTGAGGCTACTGGAACGAGATTATCTGAAATATTACATTTGCAAGAAAAGTCAGCGTTCACAAAAATGGGTCACCTAAAATTCGAGACTATTGTTGATAAAACAAGGCCATTTTAAAGGCGAAAAAAATCAATAAAAAAATGCTTTGAAAGCTGAAAACAAAATATGACCACCAAAACTATACCTTTTCCAAACGAAGCTGAAGAAAAACGTACCGTGCAAAGCTTTGAGGCTGCTTATAAAGTAATCAGACGTGGTATATTACGGAAGAGGTGCTGTGTGACGGAGTCAGGGCGTGCAAATCGATTGGTTCGCGACAGACACGTGTAAAGAGTCACCAGTTGATGCCGTGCACGGCAGCACGAAAAGTTTTCAGGCGGAAATTCTGGATTAAAATTTCTGTTTCCGAGAATTTGAAAATGAAATGCTATTGGAAAGTATTGGAAATGTCTTAAGAGTCAATATGATTTTCATATAAAATGATTCCTCGATGCATTGCAACCCCGAGTTTCCACGCGTGGAAAGAGCGTGGAACAGCCGCGTGGATCACTTGACGACCTGTGAGAGTGCACGTTCACATGTACAGATGATAAATTCCAAAAGTATCATCCGAAATATTGTTTATTCATCAGGTTCTACGTGCGTTGCTTCAAACCTTCCTCCTTAGCTTTGCGATCGCTCGTGAAATAAAATATACCCTTTCTCTTGAAGCTTCGGGCTGTCTTGACGATGATTTTAATGGCTGAGAACCATTGAATGAACGAATGATTGCCCCTCCTCCTCCGGGGCAAATATATAAATCTTTCATTTCTACTACTTCGAATGAAAGTTGGGGTTAACAGACAGGGGATTGGGATTATGATTACCAAGATGCAAAATGAAACCCGGTGAAGTTTTTTCTTGTTATGGCAAAAAGTGTAAGTACCCTCCCATCACAACCCATCACACATTACAAGGTCTCACAGCTCCCCGCGCTTGTAACGCTTGATCGCTTGGAGCCTGGAACACGCTAGCTCCAGTCCTGTGCGGTCAACGCTGAAAAAAGGCCCAGTTGTTTTATACGTGAATAAACCTTAGCTTGTGCTGTCGGTTCCGCGCTTTGAATGTGGCTTCTAATCAAAGACGTCGAACGAGGGAAAAGCTCGCTGTCAGAAAATAAAGGTAACATGGAGTTTTAAATATTTATCGAACTTGAAATTAAAATTTCCATGGAAATCATCACAAAATTATTTCTTTTTCCACTTGCAGGCCTTGTGCTCACCACGGGTGTGCAACATGTGGTTGGAAGAAAAGGTACTCAACTCTTAAAATTATAGTCAAGTTTCTGGGCCCGGCCAATCAAAGCGATATTTATCAACTTCTCCCGTAGTCCTGCAGCGCGCAGTGATCAAGTAAGCAGCCTGTTTTCAGTTGGCCTTTTCAGTTTTCTGTTGGAGGGCATGTCCTGTAGGCAGCAAATCTTATATGCACTTCAGGGGCGTAGCTAGCATTTTTGCTTGGAGGGGTTGCTAATGTGGTACTTTTGTCTACAATACTCGTCACAAATCTTGAAACACTTGTGTGATTTTCCCCTCCCCAATGTTGATTTAGGTATTGCAGTCATCTCGATCAGTGCTCCAAAATACACGTGGCTCAACATTGGGGAAGGAAAGGGGGCACATTTGAGTGAGAACAAAGGTGTGAAGAGTAAATGTAAGAAATTTGGATAAAATTTAAGACAAATTGCTTCCGTTTCATCGATTTGTCACAAGGATTGTAGATTGACTATATGGCCTGCGGAAGGCATAGGGTATAAGGCATTCTCCCCGGGAAAACTTTAATACTTAAGGTCCTCAGAAATTCCGTTTTGATTCTAAGCACAAATTTCCAATAACAGTTACAAATGGCATTTTTTTGCTTTCAGTGAAGAGATAGTGTGATAGACTTTAAAACGTATATATGTTAATAATTGTTGAATACATCAGTTAAAAACACACATTGTAGTCTTGTGACTTTCCGTTTACTCAGCTAATATATTAGGGAGCTTAAGCAACAATGACAGTGATGGCAACATAAACGGCGAAAAAACCAATAGGTTTAGACTGGCAAAGTAACAACTTTGCACATGCATCATGCTTTTTTGTACATTTCTTAGCCGTTGTTGCACGACTACAATGTGAAAGAGCCTAATTTCACGTTTTTTCAAGGAGTGGAACACAAGACAACAACTTTCCTTTTCTTTTCCTGAACTTTGATACAGTCCTTTAGAATTAAACTCCAAATTTGATGAATTAAACGAGATGGAATAAGCGCAATAAAGTTTGAAGCAGTGCAAATTCACTTTTTAAGTGCCGTTTTGTTAGGCTTCTGCCTTCATTGTTGCTTAAGTTCCCTATTAGCAAGAAGGAGAGGTCATGGATGCTTCCATGCAAAGGTGTCGGTTGTTAGACTTAAGCCAATTTGCGTAATGCATTGTGCGGATTCTCGCTCATTAGTCATGGTCACTGCCAAGTTCTTTTTAAGTATGCACAATGTGCTATGCCATCGCTCATGTTCTGCTGATGTAATTTGTAATGTACTTGAAAAATACATATGTTTCAGTGAAAAATAGTGATGAATTACAGTGACCTTGTTTATTGCTTAGACCGACTAAGATGTCTCTGGTGTTTAATAAGAAAATATATGCCACTGCATGCCACCATTAATATTGTACCATTGTTACTTAATTAGTTACATGAGAAGGAAAATGTTACTATAATCTCATTTGATTTTAGCTGTTTGTCATTTGCCAGTCCTTTTTTACCTGGATCTGGCCTGGGGAGATTAGCAGGTTTGAGGAAAAGAATCTTTAATGAAGCCTATCTAGTCTGAGTTGTTACCGTGCAGTAGAAAAGACGTGTATGACCTTGTCACTTTTCTTTGGACTGTTAACATTCTTTGATTAAAACACAAACTGAAATCCTTTTTTTGTAGACTGCCGAATATTGATACATGATGATGCTTCTATTAGTCGGAAACACAGTGTCATAACTGTTCAACATGACCAGGCCAATCTGGTATGTGTGATATAGAAAAAAACTACATCAAGTTAAAGTTGCATAACCCAGATAGAGTGAAAAAGTACAGTAAGCATAAATTAATGTATTAATATTGTTGGTACTGTATTTATTTGTTGGTGATTATTTGAGAGTAAGAAACATGTATCAGAATTTCAGATTTTAAACATGAGAATTTGGGGATTATTAACATTCCCATTTTGTCATCCAATCTTCATGTTGACTTTGAAAATCATCATAAGTTAAGTCAAATTTAAAAATATTATGTAATACGTTTTATTAGAAAATAAATATTCAGGAAAAAAATAATATGAGAAGTAAAAAGATACATTTAATTATCTGCTTGGAATTCCCAAAAACCCTAAAAAATACTCTATTTTCAAAGTTTCTGTAATCTTTTTGGAGAATTAATTCAGAAAATATCCTTGTACACTGTAAGCCTTCCAAATGCCCTACCAAGGGGAAACGATTATTACTGATTTTGGTAGGTGTGTTGTAGTTCAATTTTCCTCAGATAAATTTTATCTTTCTGTTGTCTTGGGTATGCCAATGTCTAATTAATAAATGAGAGGTCTTTAATAGTCAGTACTCTTCAAAATAATTTTCTTGGCAGTGACTTGATTGACGGTATTTTGGAAAGTCAAGTCACTAAGGAGAGGAGGTCAGGTACAGATATTTTAAAAAATCTTGTGGGTCTTTTGTAGGGTGATCCTCGTCAAGTGTCACAAGTATTTCTTGAAGACTTCTCTAAGTATGGGACTTTTATAAATGGCATTAGAATCACTGGGACAGTTAATGTGAAGAGTGGTGATGAATTATTATTTGGAAAAAACAACAGTCTCTACAGGTAACTATTTCGTGTAAAGTGATCACTGTCAAATTCCAGTTTAACTCAAAACAATAATCACAGGTAAGGAACATTTTTGTAAAGCAAGGTGTAAAGTAATGATTTTGTTTGTCTCAAGATCATCCACAAATAATTTTTTCATTACTTATGTTACAATACCTTTTAACCCTTTAAACCCTAAGACCAAAATTGGTATTCTCATTTGTTGCCCCTGTTCATTTCCTAAAGAAGAAGTGGGGAGAAGTTGATAAAATATCAAGCAAATTCATCTTGTGTGACTATGTCCATAATTCTCATGACCACTCTGTTTTACAAAGCATTGATATTACAAGGAGAAATTTGATGCTGGAATACTCTTCTAAAGGGCTTAATGGGCAATGTATGATTTTCAGGTTGCAATATATTCCCTTGGTTGTTGTCACCTCTTGTCTTGATGAGAAAAAGAAAAATACGCTCAAGGGTCATGTTCTTCAACTTGGTATGTAAGCTATTGAGCTGTTATTTTATTTCTGGCCACTATGTTAGCTCGGAGAAGGGGTGGTAGGTAGTGAGACAGTAGTCCTTAAAGAGGAGCTACATGGATCAGCAGTCTACTTCAAAACTAAAACGTTTGCAGCAGTAGTAATAGTATTGAGGAGTGTTGACCACTGTTATAACTGAATAAATGCAGGAATTTCCCAGTTCACAAGTTCTATTTTGTGAGAGTTGAGAGGCTTAACGAAATCCATCAACTTCTTATTTTTCTTGTCAAAGGGTTTTCTATTTCCGTTTGGGAGTTCTAATATAGGTCTAACCTCTCAACTTCCTTTTCAAGATGTCTTTTATTATTATGTTTTTCCCGTAAATAAGCTTGTTTACATCTTGAATAAAGTTAGTATATATGTATGTAACTATGGCTAGTAATAATATAATAATTTTATTATTATTACTAGAACTATACCAGAAACTGTCTAATTATATTTTTGTGCAGAGAATTCTTATTTTCGATTTTGTATCTATTTTGGGGATGGGGAAAGGGTGGGAATCCTCAGTGGCTGAATCATATTGTCCTATGACATACAAGTGAATGTTAGACATTGCAACCAACAGCAACAACTACATCGTTAAGATAAGCGCACTAACTTTACCTTAACAAGAAAAAAGGGGCAAGAGATGGGAAAGAGGGGCTACTTTCATCTTGAAAGAGAAGCTTATTATTTGCAGCTTTAACAATACAAAATATATGATAACCTACACTGTCCTAAATACTGTTATGCCTATGTATGTGCTAGGTGGTCATATGATCAATGACTGGAGGGCAAACACTGTAACTCACCTGGTAATGGATGGACTGACATTTACTATAAAAGTAAGCACACTGCAGTTATGTACTTACCGTCAAACTATTAACAAAATGGTGAATCCCTTGAATAATCCAAGATTGTTGTTTATGTTATGGCTAACTACCCAACACCACATATCAGACGTGATACTGTGAAACCTTGGAGTTGAGATATCTCACACTTGATAATTGGATTTCTTTTAAATTTCCCAACACAATAATCTTTCCAAAAACATTGCTGCTGTTCACAGTTTCCATAGGTCATTGCTGTTATACTGCTGTGTTGATTGCTTGTGCAGCAGAAATATAAAAGGGTGTTAACAGTGGGTTTGGCAATGAAACAATCCTAAACATTAATATGGTAAATCCTCTATTAAGCCCCCCATCTCAAATAAGCCCCCTTCCCCTAATAAACCCCCCCCTTTTCAGGGAGAAGAAAATCAAGAAGCCCCCCTCGCTATTAAGCCCCCCCGTTCCCTCCCCTTATTATTCTTCACTAATAAATTATAGACTGTATTAATCAATCACGACCATTTAACTTCGTGTGAACTGATCTAGGATAGTTTATTTACCAACTGGAAGTTTGGAATTGTTTTTGATCCTTAGCTGTATGACCTCCAACCTTCTTGTACTTGAGCTTATCCACTTTGTATTCTAGGTCTTAAACCGCCTGTCTCTATTAAGCCCCCCCTCACATGGGCTTGAAATAAATAAGCCCCCCCCTGGGGGTGGGCTTAATAGAGGATTACCGGTGATGCAATGTTGATTGCAGTTGTGTATTTTGACGGGAAAACATTCCTTAAATATATTTTAGTTGACTCAATTCATAAGCGGTGTAGCTGTGTTGGGGCATAAAACCTGAGACATATGACATGCTTTTGACCAGTTGTTACAGCCAACAGATACTTTAAGGTCCTATGGTAACAGCTGATTTGGTACTTTTGAATTGTCTGTTAATTTATCTTTTTTTGCCTAACTGTTTGGCAGGTGATTCATGCTTTAGCTGAGTGTTGTCCAATTGTCACACCATCCTATTTTGATGACATTATAAATTCTACTAACGCAGGTACAGCTCCTCTCCCTGTGGAAAGGTATGGCTACAGAGACAATTTTTTTTTTCATGAATTATAATTCCATAATTTCACTGAAACTTTTTTTTATGATTTGTAGCAGCTACCTTCCACCCCTGAAGGAAGAGACTATTAGTTCTCAAGGTGCAAGTTTTCTTCCCAGAGAAGCCAGAAAATCTTTGTTTCATGGAAAAACCTTCATCTTTATCAGTAAAAAGCAGGTTAGCAGCTAGACTGTTGTTTATAACTAGTGTCTTACATAAGGTGATGTTGGCTTAAAAAAACCTCTCAAATGGCGATGCTAAAAAAATTGTATTTTCTACATAGTGTTTGCACACATGCAGGTACATACAGGATTGTTATCTCACTTATTACAACATTATTTTTAGTACAAACGGTTGCAACATGCAGTTGGCTCAAGTGGTGGCATTGTTTTATTGAGGGATATACCTGGAAGTGAGAGTGATGATGGTCTGGTATCTAAAGATGTTTGTGTTATGATGATGGATAGTAAAGAACAAAACTCATTGCCAACAGAGTCTCAAAAGTGGGTCTTACATGTAGTTGAAGCATTGAGAAGGTTTGTGCATAGGTTCATTACTTTGCTGTGAATTACATATGCAACTTTCTTTACCTAACCAAACAGTACATTGCAGACTTTTTTCAGTATCTGAAGTATCAAAAGTGAAATGTTTTGACAGTAATTATCATCATCATCAGTAGTTTAAGAGAAAGCAGGAACAGTGGATCAGCAAATTATGAGACTAAAATGTATTTGTTAAGCGATTTTTCTAAATACTTTATCAGAAAGCATTATTTTATTTAGAACTGTTGTTGAAACTTATTAGAAATGAGACCCAGATGTTAATAGAAACAAAGTTGTTAGAAATGTACTACAAAAGAAAAATGCCATATGACCTGCTTCATGACTTTGTGCAACTAACATAATCAAACCAAATGTTTTGGGTAACAAAAGACTTTAATATTTCTTTGATAGACATGGATGTCGTCCTATCCCAGAGTCTGAGATTGGCTTAGCTTTGCTATTTGTGTCATTGGACAAGTATTGTAATCCAAGTATCACTGCTGGTTTGTATACAGTGTTTCATCATTTGACTGTGACAACAGTTCCTCTGTTAAGGTTATGTGTACAAGCAGCTGTCCTGACACACAAATTGTAAATATTTCTTCCTTCATACTAGTTCCAACATTAACGCAAAATCTTGTCAGCCAGTCTTTCCAAGCTGCAGATATAATGTCACAACAGATGGTAGCCAATTATCCAAAGGTAATTTCAGTTGGTTTTATTTTTGCTCTTCACTTTTTACTAGGGACCTACCATAGTAGACACCTTTGAATTTGAAATGTCTTTTTCATTGAACATTTTTGTTTGTCATGTGAGTTTGAAGTGAAGCAACATGCTGAGTGGTTAGTGTGCTAGATTTGCTAGCCTGAGACCAGGCTCCGCAATGAGGGAAAAAAGGAGGTGATACAGCAAAAAAAATTGGTGAACAAAGCGAACCATCCCCCAGACTCCCGGGTTTTTTCGCCTTTTTCCCCCACTGTGGAGCCTGGTCCAATCCCAGGCTATAGATTTGTGATCCGGCAACCTTAAGTTTAACTTCCACCCTGACAGCTAGCTAGATTTCTTCTTGGTAGTCCCAAGTTCAAATCCTCAATCAACCTTGCAAATAGCCAACTGGTTTGCCTCCATCCTGTCAGGACTATAAACCCTGTTATAATTATTGTTTGCTTGTCCTTGCTAGTCACTAAGCTATAAATACTGTCAAGGGTAAAAAATGGGATAGTTGTTTTACTATTTTAAATGGTAGTAAAAACTTATAAATACCATAGGGTGAAAAACTGGCCACACTGTGGGCATAGCAACTAACTGTAGGCTATATCTAAAATCTGGAAAACTCCCTGAAATGTACATATTATGTATAACCAATTTTTTGGCAGCCCCAAGTTCAAGTCCCACCCTGACTGCTATTATCATCATAATTTATGTATCATTATCATTATCATAATTATGGTTTATTATTACGTATTGAGTGGTGTCTACATGGAGGTAGCTAATTGTAGACAGTAATGGAAGCCAGTGAAGCTGTGAAGGTTGATGATGATCAGGTAAAAGGTCTGATGTCTCAGTCACACTCATCTCCATAACTATTCAGAAAACCTCAGGTATTGGTTTACTGATATCAGTTGAGCAGACAGGGCATTGTTTGGCTAGTTGTTTATTCCCAGGGACATTTGAGTTACATGTTCCCTGGTAAACATCTTTAACAGTGTGTGCATTTGGTTGATCATGTGGCCTTTTGTTAAATGCTCATGTCAAGTGATGGATTGGGTTATTACCTGGGACACTCCATGATCGCAGTGCAGATATCTGAAACCTTCAAAAGCTTTGTTATGTTTGCTGGTATTTTTTTGGTAGAAATATATCAGTGACTGGGATTTTCTCTTTCTTTCTTTTCTTTCTTTCGTTTTGAAAGTTCAAAAAACCAATCACACCTGTGAAGCATGTCAGACAGGACAAGAGTGAAAGTGTTAGTTCTGTGAAAGAAACTGGCCTGGCCAGCACAACTGTCCACAACTCCTTGAAGACTAAAAGGTACAGTGTATGTATGCGTTGTACTAACGGTTGCCGGTCGTTTTGATACAAGTTGTTTCGATACGGGTTTTTTCTATTGAGTACTTTGCTTAAAGAACAAAGGATATTCAACCAAAACGTTTCTCTTGTTTGCATGCAAACTATGCTCAAAGTAATCGAAATTTTTGTGCAATTTCACTGCTTCGGTTTGTATCAAAACGACCGGTTAATGTAGTAACATTGGAAACCGGTCGTTCCAATACATGTCTTAGAGACAAGGATTGATAAACTGCACACAAATTTTGATCATTTAACTTTCCAAACTTTTATTATTATCGCTCTCTTAAGTTGGTAATTATTATCATGGTTATTGCAGATGCAGCACAAGCACAAGTGAGCCGGATGTTATTAATGAATCTCTTCCTGAAAGCCAAACTGACAATCAAGAAAGACCACCGTCAACTAAGAGAAGGAAGCTACTTGAGCCTGAACAGTCGCCTATAGGACGGTCAGCGGAAACAGCCCTGGTGCCAGATTCAATAGATATTAACAAATCAACAGACGAAACCCTCAAACTTGCTGTGGCGGACAGTTTGGTTGCCGATAGCTTAGAGATCAAGGATGGCACTGATTGTGAAAATGATGAAGAACCAAAAGGAACTGAACATATTGGACATGAAATGATCGCTGCAATTAAAACGGAAAATATTCCTGATAGTTTGGATGTTAATCCGGATCACTTCATTGCTGATGAAACTGCAGATACTAAGAGAAAGCCGGGAGATGCCCAGCCTAAAGAAATAAAAATTCACGTACAGCAACAAGAAACTAGTAAAGAAAATAGACGCTGGCCTGTAAATGAGCACCATTTTGATTCGAGACATGTTCAAGCTGGATTTCTCTGCTCTAAGATGCCAAGAAAGGTTTGAAATTATGGAATTGTTACCTGCTGAGTGTATAGAACATATTTGCGTGTAATCTTGCTCCAGGTTACTTTCATCACACATTACAGCTCTTTCTGGATCAACTACGTCTAGCTCCAGTTGCAATAACCTCTGTATATGCTTAAACTTTATATTCTTTCTTCTACTCCCTCCCTTTGGAAAGGAAAATGAAATGCAAGAGCAAGTGGCTTCTGTTTGGTCTAAGTTATGAAGGTTTGGGTTTGGCGTTTTGGGTGGAAGGCTAAACAGAGAATTCTCTTCCCATAATGACGATTTTATTAACCAACTGCAAATAAGCTTTAAAGATAGTTACGTTTTTAAATCGCGTTTTTTAGTGAGCAGGAACGATTTAACCGATTTCTATGATTTTTGGCAGAGGGGAAGAGTGCTGACGGACTATCTCCTATCTGAAAGGGTATTCTTACCCAAAGCTTTATTGCAGGGAACTGAGTAATCAGGAACCTACGGCGAATACAATTAGCACTACAAAAAGCAAAACTTTATGCTGGGTACGCGTTGAGACTAACGAACTTCTTTTCATCAAACTTCCTTTGTATTTGTTCCTCTCTTTTCGAAGCAAGTCTTAACAAAGCAAACATAGCATCTACGAAAAACTCTCAAGAGTTTTTAGCGTCGCAAGTTCCAATTTTGAGGAAAAATGAAGCCACCAACTCCAGTACTTTTATATCTTCCATTTTTCAGCTGCAATGAAAACCCTGTATTTGGTAATTTATTCAAGCTTTTAATACATCACATTTGCACGGGAAATTTGCCACTTAGGGATAAAGATAAAAAAAAATATGACAATCGTCCTATTCTTCTCATCATACCTAAAGGTAAACTGCCCGTGCGAATGTGATGGCAAGTCTAAAAACCCTGAATGAATTACCAAATGTAAGTATCAAGATGCAAGACTGGTGTATGGTCACGATTGACTTCAAACTTGTAGACGTAAAACTAGAGAGCACTGAGGCTTATTTGCTGAAGTTGGGGAAAAATCCGTCGTAGGATTTCGAATTTATTTACATTCTTCGTAAAAATGCGGCTTTAAATGTATGCCCCATATCTCAAACGTTTTTATACTTATAAGAACAGAAATGACATTTTCTCTTAAGGTGACTCCACCCAGTTTTTTTGCGGGGGTACCATCCTACTTTGAAGCTCTCTGGTATCCCCACCTTTCCTTTTATCGTAAGTCTAACACATACAATGGATAACATATAGATCAATCTACAATATAACATAAAATTTTTGGCGATCGGAGTAAATGTCACGTGGTTATAATGCCACGCCCCTTTGAGGTCTGAGTCGAAAATCTGCTGTTGCCGGCATTTTTTCGTGAAAATCTCTCGGCTACACATAGTGCGCATTAGTGCCTTGCGCTGAACAGAGTTTCACCAAAATCGCAAAGACCCAATTCGAGAAATTCAGCGGTTTCCAAATTTAGGTCATAATTTGTGCGAAAATGATAAGCAAACTTTACACGGATTATATCTAATAAACTATGAGATTCATCTCTGTATTTTGGGCAACCTTATAACAGATGGGTCCTTGCAAGTCAGCAAAACAATTTAGGGCCTTGTAAATGCGCGCGATTTCGAGCAAAGCAAACATTTAGAAATTATAGTTTTCGCTATTTGTTGACGTTTGTCAGCGTTTAAGAGTCAATCTCACGAAAAAAGCATTTTCTTAAAAATTCGTAGTTTTTTTTCCTTCAAATTTTTTCAGGGCCACAATTGATTAACTAACTACCCGCACTCTGAATTTCATGGTCATTGAAAAACTGTGACATTACCTTCTATAAGCCCAAACTTGAGTAAACATTGAAGATTTTTAGCGTTTTGGCTGAGTTTGTGCTTTGGGAGTTGTCTATTGTTTCTAGTCTGTCATTCTACAGCATTCTTTTCCAGCACCCTTGCAATGACCACGCTTGGCTGACTTCCGAATATGATAATTTTGGTACAGTGAGGCAGGCTATCGCGTGATACATAGAGGTTTAACTCACAATTTTTAATCAATTCTCGTGCTTCTTGTGCCTTTGCAAAAAAATCAAGAAGTGCTACACACTAAATCTACTTACTATTAAAAAAATATCATTTTTTCATAGGTTTAATGCAATCCACGGGAATCCCTTCTATTTTCTTATACTAAATTATCATATCTCGGTGAGCATTCGGAAGTCAGCCAAGCGTGGTCATTGCACGCGTTCTGGACAAGAATGCTGTAGAAAGACAGACTAGAAACAATAGACAACTCCCAAAGCACAAACTCAGCCAAAACGCTAAAAATCTTCAATGTTTACTCAAGTTTGGGCTTATAGAAGGTAATGTCACAGTTTTTCAATGACCATGAAATTCAGAGTCCGGGTAGTTAGTTAATCAATTGTGGCCCTGAAAAAATTTGAAGGAAAAAAAACTACGAATTTTTAAGAAAATGCTTTTTTCGTGAGATTGACTCTTAAACGCTGACAAACGTCAACAAATAGCGAAAACTATAATTTCTAAATGTTTGCTTATCATTTTCGCATAAATTATGACCTAAATTTGGAAACCGCTGAATTTCTTGAATTGTGTCTTTGCGATTTTGGTGAAACTCTGTTCAGCGCAAGGCACTAATGCGCACTATGTGTAGCCGAGAGATTTTCACGATAAAATGCCGGCAACAGCAGATTTTCGACTCAGACCTTAAAGGGGCGTGGCATTATAACCACGTGACATTTACTCCGATCGCCAAAAATTTTATGTTATATTGTAGATTGATCTATATGTTATCCATTGTATGTGTTAGACTTACGATAAAAGGAAAGGTGGGGATACCAGAGAGCTTCAAAGTAGGATGGTACCCCCGCAAAAAAACTGGGTCGAGTCACCTTAAGGATACCAAAAACCGTAGAAATCGGTTAAATCGTTCCTGTTGAAAAAGGCAATTCACAAACATAACCAGCACGCATATGAATACAAGGGTGGGGTGGGCCGAGGGGCCCGCGGCCACCCCCTTTTTTGACATTTTGTGTTATTTTTATAGAATTCTTAGAAAAATAAAAATTATCTATATAGCTTGCAAGTGTCCCGGCTACCCCTTTCTGAATTTTCTGGATCCGCCCCTGAAATAGGTTCGGGCCACCTTAAGTTGAACGACAAACACAACTGTACAAGCAAAATGGAAAGTTTGGGCGCATTCCTACCGTGCTGCTCCGTAGACAAGACTAGTAACAGAAAACTATAACTGCAGACCTTCGTGTCACTTCCTTGTTTGATCTCCGGCGTTTTTCTTCGTTTTTCTTCAGCATATAAGGCACACTTCTTGGCAACTCCTAGTAAACAATGTATTTCCTCTAATACATCATTTTGTTGTTGCTGACTTGTGATTTTCGATGATGTCTTTGAAGGTGGTTAAGGAAACCGTTGAAGATGGAGATGCTCATTTGCCTCGCGACCTTTTTGTTGTTGAACAAGTGTCGTTAGTAGTTCGCAGGCCAGCCAATGTCGCACCTACTGCACCGAAGAGACCAGGAAATACCACTGTCAAAAACTTCAAGAAATTTGCAAAGGTCTGATTAAACTCTGATTTCTTTTGTTCCTTGAATATTTCAGTAATGTAATTTTCATATCATCATACATACATACACACATGCATACATATACTATATTTAACCTCGAATGAGGAGTAGCTAAAGGTAAGCTTGTATATCGTCAAATATCTGCCACGGAGTCACTAGTGAGCAGGACTGAATAAATATAAGGGAAAGTCGTTCATTGAGTCGAATCCATTTCCGCCGTGTTTCTCTTTAAAGCCGGCAAAATTATCTGCTTATTTGCTGGGACCTTCAGAAGACGTAGTTTAATTAACATTCACTTATCAGACTTATGACTGAGCTTCCTCTTAACCTGTCTTAACGGAAAGCAAACCCGCGGCCGTAAACTAAAACCCCATTTACACGTGCTAAAAAAATCGCCACGGCACGCCAAATTTTTGGCACCGACGATTTTAAGGCAAGGCACTCCCATTTTTCGACGTGTAAACGTATCGGTCCCAAATGTAGTTTGGCACCGGGGCTCAAAATTTTAGGGATGCCGAGACTACCTCCCGGAGGTAGTCTCGGCACGCGTAAACGAGGCACGGTGCCAAAAATTTGGCGTGCCGTGCCGATTTTTTTCAGCGCGTGTAAATGGGGTTTTATTTGTTCAGAATAATGTTTAATTTACGACTTGACGAGACTGTTTGCCGCGTGGCCGTGAACACCGTTAACATGAACTGGATACCATGCCCAGGGCTAGAATTTGCCGGATACTTGATCATCGATTTATCAACTTATCGTGTGTGGCTCTCAGCGCTTCAGTCATAGTAACGCATAAATAAGCTGCCGCTGTTTTATGCTCAACTTGATTAATATCGAGGAAACGAGAAACAAATCAATGATAAAGAAACGCTGGGCGTTACAGTAGTCTATTCTGTTTGCAGCAAGTTTATCCAGGTTCCAGTATTAGTCTTCCGCGCATTATTGGTGGCAGTGATTTGGAAGTTTACCAGTCTTCTAATAGGTTGGAGAGGGACGAGTGGTTCCTGGAAGCTAGAGAGGTAGAGTTATACTTAACATTTAACTTAGCACCTGATTTGCTTGTGATAAGTGAAACATTTATTTTAACATTTCCATTCTTGCTCAACACAGAAAAAATATGACTGTGTTGCAGTCCAAAATCTTGTTCCGTAACTTGTGATGCCCTTGAGAAATGCAATTGTTCTATCGTACCATAAACTGGCTTACGCGATGAAATAAAATTTCAATACTTCTGACAACAGAAGAAAAGTTTTCGTTATTGCACTTTAATACTTGAAATCGCTACTGTAAATTAAGCTATTTGCACCTGAGGTTCATGTTCATGTTAATTGGATCTAGGCAGAGGCTAAGTACTGTAACAGTTTCCCCAACACTTGCAATTAATGATTTTCGGGTTACCCAAGTCGCTACTGCTAAATCTCTTGGAGTGAGTGACCATCGATGATAATCTCGATTGGGGTAGCCATATGGAGAAGATAATAAAGAAGGTATCTTCTGGCATCGGGGCCATAAAGCGAGTATGCACCTTGTCCCCTAAGCGACCTTACAACTTACTTACCAAGCTCCTGTTCACCCTCACTTCAATTATTGCAATAGTATTTGGGGAAACTGTGGGATAATCTTAAGGAACAAACTTCAAAAACTACAAAATAGAGCAGCCCGTGTTTTGACATTTTCAGACTACGATGAAGACGCTGGTTACCTGTTTGAACTCCTATGATGGAAAAATCTAGCGCGCCAGCATGAAATTGAAAAAAGCCACCATGTTTTATTAGTCTTTACACGGGTTGGCTGCAGAATATTTATGTTCTAGGTTTGCAATACGAGAAACGGCATGTAACCTTAGAGACTCTGACAATAAACTTTGCATCCCTTTCCCACGGACAAATTATTACAAAAATAGCTTTAGCTATTGTGGCGCCATCCTATGGAACAAAGTCCCGTGTACTGTGAGGCAAGCAGAGTCCCTTGAATTCAAATGTCTTCTTAAACAAGTACTCTAGGGCACAGCATTCCTGAAAAGCAGCCTTTTATTTTTTATAATGTAGATAGTTTATACTGTTTTCTTATTTGAATTGTAATTTTTTGGCTGATGAATTGACCGTGGATAAATAAAGATTATGTATGTATCTATGTATCTTTCTAGGATACTTGTGCAGACTCATTTGTAAGCTTTTTATGTGCCTGTGTTTCTCTTCTTAGCGACAATATTGTACCGAGTAAAAACTTAAACTTTTGACCGAGAAAGGAAACTAGATTGAACTAATGTGTTGTTTTTGTCTCCTCTGTAGGTTGATGCGGAGCGTCAAAGAGAGGAAAGACGAGCAGAGGAACTGTTTAGGTAACTCAATTCATCTGACTCAGTTTGAAGCTCAGTTATAAGTCTGCATAGTGAGCAAATGATTGACATGAATTCCTCCTGGGCATGTCAACCGCAATCTTCTCGGAAGGACCCACCTTTATTGTGGCTATCCTCTAAGGCTTGAATTTGTTGTTTATTGTTGCCTTAAATAATGGCGTATTGCCGAAAACAAAAGAAAATGTCTGTTTTCTGAATCCCAACTAGTTCAACTTTTTCAGTGCCAAATGGGGACATTTCTTTGTCAGTAACCATTCTGTCCCTTCCTGACATGAATACCCGACTATAAACAATGACGGAAGTCTCGGGTCTTTTCCCGGTGTCATTCATGGTTTCATCCATTTCAGTGGTGAATATTATCATTTTACCAAAACGTTGTACACATGTATTAAGTGTTAGTTTACAGTTTGTAGTGATGGAACTCACTGACCGCAAGAGAGCCCAAGAATGAGATGGCGAAAACTGCCCTATTAACTTTTATTCTTTTTACTTTTTAGGTGGGAGGAGAGGCCAGTTAAAAAAAGAAAAACTAAAAGATGAACGCCCGGCAAGTTCATCACATCAGTGCCCCATTTAGTTACTTAGTTTAGACTGCAGACAAAGATATTTAGTTACAAACTGTAAATAAGAAATTATAAACCAATATTGAGTTGGTCTTGCTTAAAGCTCGATCGGGCTGCTTTTTCGATATTTTTTGCTCTAGTGACTGGTTTCTTTTAACGTTGGTTGAAGAGATTTCTTTCTCTTTTTTTTTTTTCGTTTGTGTTTCCGCTCCAGTAACTGAAATTGCAAGCACAAAATAAACAATTGTCCGGTGCTCTATCTGGCGATAATGTTTCAATAAAACCAAAATTTTGGAATTAGTCATTTCTTTCTTTAATGAGGATGGATATATGTTTTTTTGTTACCACCGTGATATTTTGCTTCGAAAGTATGAACCTTAGCCATGACAAATCCCCACACTTGGGCGGCCCCCACCCCAGTATAGTAAAGCACAACCTAACAAATGCGAGGGGACTGGGGTAATGTGTACGCTCTGAATAGTCCACGTCCGAGTTCAAAAACCCTCACTTTCAAAATGAGGCCAAGTGCACAATCTTTCTTGTGAAAAATGGTTTTATTTGCATGAGAATGAAAAATCATTCCCATATCAAAGGCTGAACACTTAACCTCGCTTTGATGCAGAGGCCCGGGGGAACTTGGAAATGGGCTTATTGACTTTCTTGGCCCTTCTGAAGAAAATAGTTGCAGGCTTGTCCCTTGATTTAACGACTCCTCTATAACAGTTTTAACTCGTGGGCTGCACATTTCACACCTCTTTTTTGTCCAACGTTCGATGGTCTGTACACTCTTTGCAGGCGACAAGAGGAGCCCGTAATCCTAATCTCCAGGTTGTTATTACGCATGCGTCGCATGTATGTACTCAGCATTCGTTTTGACTTCCTCTAAGAATGAATGGAATGCAAAAAACGCAATTTGATCACGCGCGTTTCGACCTTCTACCCCTCGTAATCTGATCACGTGTTCTGACCATCTGTCACGTGGAACTAACGCAAAGCACAGCGTTGGAGCAAAAGCGTTTGGACCTCCGATCGTTGTCACCTGCACTCCCTAACCTTTGGTTATTACTAGTTATTACGCATGCGTCGCATGTATGTTTGACCTCCATTTAGAATGAATGGAATGAACATAACGCAATTTGATCACGCCCGTTTGGACCTTCGATTACTCGTAATCTAATCACACGTGTTTTGACCATCTGTCACGTAAAACTTACGCAAAGTACAGCGTTGGAGCAAAAGCGTTTTAACCAGGGGAACCTTCGGCCATTATCGCCTGCACTCCGTAACCTTTGGTTATTACTAGTTATATGTAAAACAAAACTGAATGCAGTTGTTGCAATTGTTTTATTTTACACTTTAAGTGACGTCTGGCAGCAGTAGCATCTCTTTAATTAGAGATCCAGCAAGAGGAACCAGTCAGTTTTATTTACGTGTTGCGTGGAACCTCTGCATTCAAACAGGTTTTCTTTATATATGTATATATATATAAGAATGTTGTCTTTCCGGCCCTGGCTGAATATTCTTAATTTTCTGCCGATTATAGGCTCAAAATATTCTTGTATTATTCGATTCTTAAATCACCCATCTTAAATTATAGCTTATGACATTCCCTTTTAAGAATATATTGGGGTAAGAGAACACTATTGATTGGGGTATTTGTTGGCTAGTTTTGCCGTTTAGAGAAAGGAATACGTTAAAAAACATGTTATTGTATTATATTTACAGATTTTCAACACACAACTTTAAATCCTTTTCAAAATTATGCCTGGGGTTTATTCTTAAAAATTCTTGCAAATTTCAGCCTCCATATTCTAATAAAATATATATTCTTATAAAAATATAATGTTCTCATAAAAAAGAGTAAACCTAGCTAGGCCCCATTTCCCCTTTCCCAGTTCCATGACGTGTAGGGGAAAGTGCTTGTCGCTTGGGTACTAGATTCTACAACAAACGTAGGAACGAGGCGATTAAAAATCGCAGGCGCAAATTTCTAGTCAGCGTCATGCCTGAGTATGCGCACATTATAGTTTGGCAATCGTGGAAGTAATGGCGACGGAGTCAAACACGAATGAAATCGCCGATTTTGATATAGATCAAGTTATAGATTGGGACCAGCACGATATTCCTACAAAGGTCTGTTGGGTGAACTGTTAAGTAACTTTTCCACAAGAAAAGAGAACGATTTCCCTGAAAATAAATCGGTTAAGAGTCGACCAAAGTTGAACACCCTCGCTTATACCGGGGGAAGCGTTATTTCAAGTCACTGTCCAAGGAATCCTGTGAAGTTGCCTCAGACATAACCTCATTAAAACAGGTCTTTGCAGACCTGTTTTCGAATAACGAGACCATTGGGGCAGCCCCGCTGCTGCTGGCGTGATTGAAATAGTCTCAAGCTTGCTTTTAAGCTTAATTCAAAATTCGTGGAGGAGTTCTACATACCTCAAATTACGAACGGAAAGTATACAGGCTTTCCCGGAAAATTTGCTTCTTTCGCCCTCTATATAAAAACTATAATTCGAGTTGAGGACAATGCCAGAATATTTTATCCTTTCTCGATCAAGAATTTCTTGTCGAAGTATTTACACGACGCTTTAGGGGAAGTTGGAGTCAAGGAACATATCGGAATTTGTAGGGAGTTTCGCTTAAAATATTCTAAGCCTGACTTATGTCACGGAAAGACAGCTGACTAAGCTTAACTCTCATATTGTAATACAACATAACGTTGACAGGTCTGATATCTTCGAGTACGTATTGCACGGCCAGGAATTACCTGAATTATAAATTATTTTTATACATCCTCATACTGCCTTCTAAATGCCTGATAAAAACAGTTCCTTCAGTTTCGGTTCTACAAATTTAACAAAGTGCAAGGCTTAATAACTTTTTTTATGTCACTTAACACGTTGCACATTTTCGTCTTGAATTTAAGATATTTTATTTTGAAACAATTTCTTTCCGTGAAGCCATTGTTATGACTGGCACTTCTTAGAAGGTTCAAGGCTCAACTTTTTTAACGTTTAAGTGCAATTTTCTTCCAATCTGCATGTCTGCACTGTCATGTTTTACAGGGATTGCACTGTACTTTAGCACAAAAGTTGTAACATCTCTTACTTGAGTTGGGACCACCATTTAATGAGGTCATCTTAGACACTCTAAGGTGTAGCAATTTGCAGAGCAAAGACAGCACTTTCATTTGTGAGTTATTTTAAAACCCTTCTTATTGCTTTGGCCCCAGGGGGAGCAATACTGTAAAGCGATCAGTGATCTGTAAAATGGTGGTTTGTTGCTTATTTTCTGAATGTCCTCTTAATTAGGACATAGAGTTTGACCAGCTTCAGGGTCTAGAAGTGCAAGTGAGCAATGTTGGATCATCAACATCACAAGCGTCATCAACTACCTCCCTAAACAATAGTGGCAGAGATGGTCTGGTTATTGGGAGTCAACTACTGGCTCCTCATAGGGAGACTGGGGCAGCTATTGCCAGCTTGCCGCAGGTATGTCTCCGTACACATTTTACTGAGTAATATACAAACTTCTCACTGCTTCATAATAATTAATGTTATTGTATTTGTAGAAATGTAAATTGATACAGTCGACTCTCTCTTGATGGACACCTCTATAAAACAGACACCTCTGTGAAATGGACACCTAGAGTTGGTCCCTGCCTTTGCTTATTCCCTTTATTTGACTCTTTATAAGACGGACACCTCCCTAAGACGGACACTTAGTGCCGGTCCCAAAGGTGTCCGTCTTGGAGAGAGTTGACTGTATTACTATTTTCAACCTGTACCTTTTTATTCAAAGTCCTAGATTAGATTACATAATACATAAACAATGGGAATTAAAGTGTATTACAGTAAATGTAATTAAAATATACAAAAGCTACAAGATAATAAGAAAGATACATGTACATTATTTGATAAACCATTCAGTTAAAAATGAATGAAAAACAACAATAAAAAACCCTCTGTACTTTGCCTAAGTATTAGTGAATTTAGCCTAAATTACTAAATAAGGACACAGTTTTAATGTCTTATGCTGGACAAAGGTGTTGCATTTCTACATGGCCATCCAAGCCCTGCAAACATGTAGCCATTTGTTGAGCAAAGGCAGCACCTTTATTTCTTACTGCTGCAATGGCAACTGTTTCTACAGGTCACCCTACAGGTCAAGGAAAGTTTATTTTAATTTTTTTGTGACAAACGTTTTCTACTCGTCATAATAAAGCCCTGGAGAACCAGGCTGCTGTGATTAATTACCCAATGTTAAAATGTATGAACTCTTTCAATTGTCTTGACAACTACTGAAGTTGCTTGACCTTGGAAGAATATTTTTCCACTAAATGTACTTTTTTTACCCTTTTTGCAAGGTGCCACAGTCATCAGCCATAAATCCTGTGTTCCCAGGAGACCCCAACTCTCTAATACGAGATATACGACAAGAGTATCTTCAGAATCTTGCTGCACGATCTAGAACACCACCAACTCCAACCTTTCCATCTGAAAACTTTGATTTGCCCCCGATAACTCCACCTGGATCAATGCAGGGTCATTCAACATTTGCCGTGGCACAACAGCGTGTGAGGATGCCAATAATGTCAAACCTTAATAGACCTACAACTGTACATTCTCAGCTGTCACCATTTGTACCACCCAACTTACCCCCTGTAATGAGTCAGCAACTATCATCTGAAGTGAGTAGTCCAATGGTGGAAGGCCCCAATATCGACGAACTAATTGATGAAATTGTGGAGCGTGATATGCCACAAGGTGTCAGTGAACCCATTGTATTTGCAACTCATGTTTCACAGCAGCCCAGTCCTTCTACAACTCATTCACTTTTTGCACCAAGTGCTTTACAGAAGGGGCTTACGGCAACTTCAGTTCAAGCAGCAAGCCCTGGGCAGTTAGCTGCTGCGCCAAGCAATGTTACCTGTAAAACGCAGTTGCCTATGACAGGTGTAACTGGGGGAAGTCCACTGAATGCTGCTGGAAGTCCAGGAAGTCCTTTGGCATCATCAAGAAGTCCAAGTCCCAAAGTAAAACAAGCAAACCATGCAGGGAAGGTATCTGCTCCAATACGAGCTGGAAATCAAGGTATGAGACATGCCCAATCCATAATTCAGCCTGGATCTCCACTGCAGACTACTGCTCCACAGTCAGTAGTAAAAAGTACAAGGTCATTTGTATCAACAAATTCTCAGCTTCTGAGTACTACCTCACAAATGTTACAAATGGCAGTCCCATCTGCTGTGGCAGCATCTTCTAAGGCCCAAGGTGGATCTTGTCAGCCCCGTACTGCTAGCAGCCTGAAAATAAGTATGGAATCAGCAAATCCTCAGGGTCAAACAGTTACTTTGTCCGCACCTGCGACTCAGTCAAGTTCTCAGATCCAAACACACATCATTACTGCTGCTGCTTCTAATAAGATGCCTTCACAGAATGTTGCACAAGGTCCTAATATTAGTGCAACTAGGCTTCAGTCCAGTAACAAACCTATTCAGGCCATTCCTTTGTCCAACCCAGAATTGTTGGGACAGCTTGTAAAGGCCATGGGGCAGCCAAAGGCAAAACAGCAGGGAACAACACCTAACATTCATACTGGACAACCACTCATCTGCTATGTTGTTCCTCAAAGCCCAGCATCCGGAGTTCAAAGTTCACAGGCCAAATCATCATCTCAGCCAGTTAAGATGATTCTGGTGAATCCTAATTCTCCCTTAAAATCCCCAGTTTCATTAAAACCCCAACTGCCTAAAACTGTCATTACCAACCCTTCCAGTGCCAGCTTGAATTGTAAAGCTTCGGTGGTATCTGGTTCATCTCAGCTAGCCCAGACAACATACAAAACTGCATTGGAAACAGCTGTATTAGGTCCAGCCTTTAAGGAACTACCCTTATTGGCTGAAACAGGTAATATGACATTAACAGAGGTTAAAAGTGGCAGTCTTATAGATGGAAACAATTCCACACGTTCTGTACAACTGAATACAGCTGTAGATAATAATCAAGTGCCAACTTCTGTGCCAGGACAACAACAACCATTTGAAGGAATCTTTGCCACTAATTCAAATACTAAACAGATTTCAACTGCTTTGGGATCCACACAGTCTAATAGTGTACCTTTATTACAAACTCCTTTGTCATCTGGTAGCAATGTTGTTCAAATAACTTTTGTCAATGAAGCAACAGCAATCAGTCAAGTAGTAGCTGCTTCTCCTGCAGCTACAGTAACGGCATCATCATCTGGTGGTAGCCTGCAGGGCATGGTTACAGCTTCACAGTCATTAACAGTGGCACCTGGATTACAATCCTCATCACACACTCCACTGATAAGACCTTCATTAGAGCCAGCTTCAACCCATCAACAAGACAGTGATGATGATGACGATGATGACGATAGTACTCCGTTATCCCAAGTGGCTGAAAACCTAAAGAAAGTGGGTGGTGATGAGGTGAAGAAAAAGAAGAAGAAAAAGAAAGACAAAGAGAAAGGAAGTAAACGAAAGAGAAAGGGGAAAGAAAAGGACACTCAAGGCGGAAGCAAGTTAGTGCAATAAATATCATAGTTTTAGAGACTTTATCTGAATTTTGGTAATGTCTCGAGCTATGGGTGATTAACTGATATCATTCTAGTACCTGTGCCTAGCCTTGAACATTATTTTTTTAGTTCTCTTAAAGGTGTTTTGCAGGTCTGTTACTATATTTCTACCTTAGATTGATTTTGTTTTCCTAAATTTTAGTTGTTGTGTTTTCTTTATTTTATTTTATTTTAGGCCTTTAACTGCTTATGAGTTGTTCTTCAAGGAAACCCAGGCAGCTGTAAGAACAAAAAACCCTCAGGTAAGAAGGAATCAGAAACAATGCTATAAGCTGTGCAGTTACAACCTGCATTAATATTTTGGTATGTTCAAATGACTGATTTGAACATTTCAAGTTCATTTAAATCTGCTTATACTAATTTAGAAAATCTTATACTGGTTTTCTGTTAAATAATTGACCTGGCAACACGAGGGAATAAAAATCTGTAGATTATAAAAAATGTGGCCTAAAAACCTGAGATGAGTAATATGATTTAACTGAAGATATGATCATCCCTGTGGTAATTGCAATTTAAGCAATATTATTGCAAGTTAACCTGAAAATATTTGAGACTTCAACGGAATTTGAACCCATGGGTTAACTTGCAATTGCTTAAATTGAAATTACCACTGCGATGATCATAGCTACATTTAAGTTTGGATTTCCGCAGTTCACATCATCTTCATTCAAATTAAAGTAATGTGATGTTCCTTGTCTTTGACTTGCTCACAGCTTATTATTACTTTGGCGGAGGGAAAAGTAAAGGATTCGCGACGCTCAGGAATGTATCAAAGTTGATATTTTTGGGCCAAGATTGGGCACGCAAAGTCTGTAGGTTTTCAGTTTTATTCGGCTATTTGACGAAGTGAGAGCCCAATTAGTTCGCAATATCTCAAGATCACTTCAATTTCTTTGATTTATTTTTTAACTTATTCGAGTAAGAAAGAATTATTATTTTGGCTCCCCGGGGTTTGAACCGACTCACCTGTGTGACCCATCAGATCAGAGGAGACTCTAAGTTGAGGGGTTAGCCGATTACATTACTGCGACCCAAGGTAGTTCGGGATTTGAAAAATAGCTATGAAATTATGCACTACTTTTGGGACAAGACTGGCCGCACAAGTGCGTGACTTTTCGGCTTTTTTCGGCTATTTCATGAAATGAGACGAGACTGCTTCATGATATCTTGAGATCACTTCGAGTTTAGTCTTTAATTTACTCGAGGAATAAATAGAGGATATTACATGCCTGCGCAGAGACACGAAATTTGTCCTCGAGTGTTGAAAAACATTTCACGAGTGAGCGCTCCTTTGGAACTGTTTTTTGATGAATTTAAAGATACAAAATGCTGCACAAAGACATTTTGTCTTTTTTGAGTGTTACGTGGTAAAATTGCTTTTTTGCATTGCGTGACTTTCTCGAATGTTCTCTGCATTTTTGGATTATTCATGAATAATTAATTAGAACATGTTTACATTTGAGTATGAGTCAGCAGATTTGCATCAGTTACTGAAATCATAAAATATGTTGAAAAGCTACTACTATTCGCCTGTTTAGTCTTTTCTAGAACCTTATGTCAAACGGTATACAAGTTCCAAGCGAGTTCTTTTGACAAACTAAGTTTTTTCCCACAAGCTGGAGTGCTATGTTTAGTCAAGTGTGACAAAGGTTGATTTTCAAGTTCTGTGTTTACAAGTTGGCAGAAGCCGTAAGATATCTGAAGTTCAAGTGAGAGTTTGTTATTATTGGCAGAGGCTATTTGGTTTTACTTAAGTTCAAGTCAAGTTTGTGTTGGCGGATGCTGAGTAAAGACTACGTTCCTTTGGTGTTTTAAAACTTCCTTGTGTTAATCCGACATCCCTGCGTGCTGATAGTCCTTGAATAATTATCCTCAAAACATTCGAACCGGTAACATTGAGTTTTAGCCAATTCCATGCTCAATGTAATTTGCTCCTTACCAATGCCTTAAATATCTTTAATCAGTACATGAGACTGCTATGCTGTTTTTGAAGCCTGGTGTAAGAAAAATAGAGAATTCTTTTTTCACTGTTTGTTTGGTTAGACTTGTTATTCACCACCAGTAACCTCACATTTGACTCAGGTCGAAATGTTTTGACCCAAGTCAAATTTAGAAGGATTTGTATGGAGTCATCAGAGCATAACTGGGCTAATATCTCAGAGACAATTTGCCCCAAAATGCTAGTTTTTGGCAAGTAGGCCTCTTGGATGTTGCTCGTTTCAGAATATCCTGACAAATCCCATAATTTCACAAATTAAAACCTTACTCTTACCATATTTCACTTCTCACTATTTCTCCACATTGACAGTTAATCAGTTCCACAACCACGACGCCAAAGTGTACACTCCATAGCGTCTTGTTTTGTTTTTGAATTAGCCAATCAGAGGGAGACTGGTGCTGACCTCCACAGAAGTCAGTACCAGTTAAGTTGTTGTTGCCCTTGTTGTTGTTGTTTTTATCTCAGTGGGGAAATTAGGGTCTTAATCAAGACCAGGAGGCTCCTGGCAGGACTGGGGAACTTGGTAGGACTGTGGTAACAATAAAAGAAATAATAGCCTTTCACTGATGAAATTGAAATTATCACAATCATCGTCTTACAACTCTCATCGAGAGCAAGATATTCTATCCAGTTTTTGTCAAAACTATATGCCCAAGTTTGTCCAAGGCAATGTTGGTGTCTCTGGTTAAGCATTATAATATACATGTAAGTTCAGTTTAGTTGTCCATTGCCCCTGTTTGGGCATGGTATTCCTAAAGAATTATGTCTGACATAGGCTGCGGCCGCACTTAGTGACTTAACCAAGTTATTTCCAATTAACTAATTAAAGTTAATTCGTTTAAAAAAACTGTGATTGCATCCGGGTTTTCTACAGTCTCAACCGAGTTCTAACTGGGTTATGCAAATCAAGCAAGAACAAAAGATCTTCTTAACCTGGTTAGGTTTTTTGAAACCACCTTCCAAGGAAGTTTAACACAGGTTAACTGTATCAATTAGTTGATCATCTCCGCCTACTCCTGACAATGGTCCAAATTTTGGCTTTACCATCAGAGATTCCAACCCTTTCATTTTGGCCAGAAACCTCTCATTTTTGACAAATATTTCTAGCCTTTGTTTTCGCTTAATACTCCCCCGGTTTTTGAAACTCTTCCTAGCCAAAGAAAGATAATGTTTTTGTTGTTTAACCAGTCTTTTTAGCATGATTCTTTGCCATTTTTCTGTGGTTTCTCAGCCATTTTTACCCTTTTGGCATCCAAGCATGAGCCTGCCATAATTTTGGGTGGAGTAATGCACTGATGTAATAGGGACCAATAGGCCCTAGCAACCACTGCCTGTTAAAAACTCCACTCTTTTCCACTGACTGTGATCTCAAAATGCAGGAAATGGCATCTTAGAGGCACATATCTTAAAATTTTTGTTTTTGGCGCTCGTGGACACGGCTATGCTGCTCCACAAGCCTCCCTTTTTGCAGTTGACAGTTTTGGAATGTCTGTACCATGCACACGAGCACAACAGTTTCAAAGTCAATTCTTTCGCTCCAAGTTCAGCTTTTCTTTCTTAACACAATTAGGTTAAAACTTTTAAGAAGTCAACCTCTTTTTATCATTAATACGGGGTCAAATCTTATGCGAGCATTATGAGCAAACCAAGCGAGCAAGAAAAAAAGCGTGTGACATTGAATGACTTTGTGGAAGTCTAAATTGAGTCCGGCTACTGATAAAAATTAACCTGGTTAAACTCTTTTAACCAGGTTACATTCTGAAGATGTTTTTACCAGGTTATTCAAAAACTAACCCGGTTAACTTACCAGGTGTGGCCGCAGCCATAATCTGCACTTCATGGTGTTCTTTGTTGTCGCATTTTTCAAGTTAGTGATCCGTTTTCCATAGGCACAGTTTGAGGACATCAAGAAAATTGTGGATCAGATGTGGGATACTTTAAATGAAAATCACAAAAAGGTGGGATCACCTTTACTGGTATGTGGAATTTGTCAGCAAAATAATAGGAAACCAAGCAGGCTTTTTTCTCAAGTTTTAATTGCATAAAAGAGGTCAACTCTATCCTTTACCAGAATGGTGTACTTGCATGGATTAAGATTTTTTGCCATCCATGCATTAACTAGATTGTTAGTTTATTTTGTAGTTCAAAGTAATAAGAAGCATTTTTGTCTTTGATCTTGACTCATCATGCAGATTTTGAAGCTGATTGGCTTGTGGAGTTGATTATTAGAAGCATTGTGGCTGTAATGTCTGGTGAATTTTGGTTCTCACTTATGTGTAGACAAAGTGGGGATCAATATTAGTCGTGCTTGCTTTAGCTGCAAGACTCAGGTGCAAGCATTTCTTTCCTTTTTTTTTTCTTGTGTACATGCCAAAATGGGGGCCTAGTCGTAAGCTATCCTAGCGGAGACCGTGGAAACTGAAGATAAGAATCGTGACGTGTCACAGCGCCATGCTTAAATTTATTTTGTGAAGAAAGCTTAGCAAAGATTAATGTGAAAGATGTTGAGCTTTTCTGGAATGGGTCGGGCCATGAATTCTATTGCTTGAAAGCATTAATTACTAATTTGGAGCAAGTGAATACTTCAGTGAAAATTTTGATGGTGAGGCTATAAACTGGTCGAGCATTGTAAACTTTCATTGTATGCAAATGAGTCTTGTGATGAACATGTGGTTTATTTTCAGTGATGACTGAAATGACGCACCATGTTCATCACGTGTAAGGTCACTGGCAATGATGTAATTTCTCTCGAATTGATTTTCACTTATTTATACAGTTGTTCTCAATTGTCAAATACAATATAAAAAGTAAATATCCTGAAGAATAATAGACTCTAAATAAAGTAGGGAGTGAAAAACGTTTAGCGAGGAAATCCCATTTCATGTAGAATTTATTTCCCCCCCTATTTCATATTTACCGGTGATCTCCAAGCAAGCGAGACTGAATGCTTTTTAACAGCATTCATTTTTGAAAAAAAAAGGACAACCCTGTTCGTTTGTAAAGGGTAAATTAACAATGTGGTTTCTTTTTTATCAGGGTTATCAAGAGAAGGCTCGACAACTGGAAAATCAATTCCAAGCTAAGAGGCTGACACAGCAGGTACAGTGCCAAACAGTCTACTAATTAATACGTCATTAATTACTTTAAATAATACAGTGATAATCATTATTATGAAGGAAACAATCTAGACAAGAAAATGTTAAATGTCTCTGTTAACCAATCCTAGCTGAACGCTTGCAAACTTTTCATATACCACCCAGAACTTGTTGACTTACTTTATTCGCTCTTTTTTTTTCATTTACTTAACATGATAGTGACTCTCAAGCCAAACCTGGGTTTTAAGCAATATTATTTGAGTCTTGCTTTATCACTGATTAATTTTGAATCTATATTATCATTGAGACTGTCAAGAATTCATTAATATAGTAAAGGGTATATTAAAAATCATATATTTTAGGTAATGTTATCTCAGAATGTTATGTATTGGGCAGTATAATAATTATTGGTACAATGGCAAATGCTTCTTTCAGGATGAACCAACTCTAAAACTGAAGAAAGTGGAAGTAGCAGTAGACCATGTGACTTCCCTTCCAGAATCAAGTACTGCAGCAGCTACACCCAGATCAGTGGAGGTTATTAGTGATACGGTGGCCGTGACTAATAGTAAACCATTAAGCCGCACCCCAACACAAGTAGCTATGGCTGGTAAACCAGTGGCAACTGTACCACCCATGGCAGCTGCCAAAACAACAATAAACACAAACACTCAACCAAACATTTCAGCAAAACCTAAGGTGAGTGCTGACTGATAAACTTAAGTGCCTTATCCAGTGCTATTTTAACTCTTGAATGCATGTTGTGTAGGAGGAGGTGTTTATATAATTATGTCACTGGTCATTCAGTAAGGTGTAGACACTTTTGTTGTAGATATTATTACTTGGCTCTGAACATGAGTGCTGATATCAAAACAACAATAATGTTATTATTTTACTGTTGTTGTAGATCGATAATTTGTTCCCAAAGAGTTGTGTTAAAAAAATGTAACCTTTATGACAACCAACAACATCCTCATTTTCCAACAAAAACCATGTGCTTGCAAAACTATTCATCCCATCGGTCACATTCATCTCTGTAGCAACTAATTTTCATGAACCTGGATAACACTTCTTAAATTTTAATTTTCAACTTGTCGTTTATTTTTCACCTCTTCTTGAAAATGATATTAGGATTATTATTAGCACTATTGATATCATCAGTATTAATCTGTTCCATTTCTTTTACTGTGATATTTTTTACTTCATATCTTTCAGTTAATTTAGTCAATTTAGAGGTGAAGGTCATTGTAATTAGTGAATACACTGCAAGTGAAGTCATTTAATTTATTTTTTACTTCTTTAGTGTACTTTTTTATTGATGTTCTCAAGCTCATAGTACCATAATAATGTAATAAAGAAATAATACCATAATAACATAAAATTAATATAAAGAAAACATTTCTTTACAGAAGAGTAAAGTGACTGTCAACCCAATAAGTCAGCGTATCTGTTTGTGTGATGGCTGTAACAAGCCAGCACGAACAACCAAAGAGCGTGGAACCCAGTACTGTAGTAATGAATGCATTGTCAAACACTGCAGGTATTTACATCAGGTTTTTCTCTTATGTCAGTTTGCTTTAAAAACCCTTAGGGCCTTTTTGTATAAAGTTAGCCAACAGGTTAGCAAGCTGGCTTTGTTCATACCTCAATTCCTCATAAAATGTCCATTGTGTTTCCATGAGAAGGCAGACTGGCTTACTTGCTAGGATCTTGGCTGGTCAACCCAGGATCTTGAGAAGTTAGCCAGTGCAAAAGTTTATTGAACAAGAGAAATCTTTGATAATTCTACAATTGCTGACACAATTGTTTGGGACTGTTGTTTTACCATCTTCAAAAGATAAAAGTGGGTGATAGAGAGTAAATAGTTAATAGATCTTGTACATGTATGTAAAGAGGTGCTAAGTGATCTAGAGCTTTATGGGTGAAAAGCAGAACTTTTAAAGATAACACATTCGTTAACCACCAGCCATTGAAGTTCTCTTTCATGATAAGTTGTGCAGCACAGTTTGGGACTTGTTAAAGATTTTGGATAAGGTTCTCCCCGTCACCCATGTAATAGTGAAATTATTACAACTATCAAGTCTACATGTGACAAACACATGCATAAGTGTTTTCAAATATCCAGCTAGACATGTATTATTTGTTTGTCTTATGACCGCTTAAACACCCATTTTTTCTATTTTTTTTCTATTTTAGAATGGCTTTTACTCTTTGGGTGACACAGAGAAATGAAATATCAGAAGCCAATGGCTGAGGCTGCCATCATATTCAGATGTCACTACTGATCTGTATATCTAACATTGTTTTCTTTTTTTTTCTTTTTTCCCTGTTGGATATAAAGGTCAAAGATCTCAATTGCATTATTTATTGTAAGAAAATAAACACCTTAAGAAGCCCAAAATTGTGTTAACATATACAAATATCATTAATTTTTGTGAGTTTTGGAGATTTATGATATTGTAGCCGTATGTCTCATTCTTTAGTAGCCATATTTTCCTCTTAAGTTAATAAAGTCTTCTTAAGTTCTCTGGATTTACTAGAATTTGCTAACTCCTTCAAAACTCCCCTTCCCTCTGCCCCCCTTTAGTTCCACCAATTCACTCTTCCTTCTTTTGAGATTGTTCCTTCACACAAACAGAAAAAAAAATGTATCACCACATCAAGGAAGGCAGAGTGGCTGAGTGGTTAGAGTGCTGGACTTGTAATTCGGAGACCTCAAGTTCAAGTCCTGCTCTGACCACTAGCTGGATCTGTTCACGGCACTCCTGAGTTCAAATCCTTGGCCATTCTTGCAAATAGCCAGCTGGTTTGCCTCTGGCCAGTTGGGATTCTCAACACTGTTATGTTCAATTTAAATTATTTGTTTCAGGCATTCTGCTCTGCCCCACTACCATTAGTGCTATAAATACTGCTGAGTCAATTTTAAAGAAATTGCTTGTCCAGCCGTTGTTTAAGAAGCAGCTCTCTATGTTGCTGTAAAGGCATTTGACCCAGTTTACAACACTTGGGCCGAAACCGAAGTATTGAAGAGAATTTATGATAAAAGGCCATTCAATCGTGTCAAACGCCTTTTCGAAATCAAGAAATAATAATAGCCCTGGGATATTTTTTTCTTTGGTAAAACGAATAACATAGTCTATTAATCGTATGTTCTCGCCAATAAACCTGCCTTTCATAAAGCCAGTTTGATCACAGCTGATGAGATCGGGAAGAACCTTTTTCAGCCTGTTAGCTACAGCCTTTGCTGCAATTTTGTAGTCGCAGTTGAGAAGAGTAAGCGGTCTCCAGTTTTTAATGAAATACGGCTCAGCGTCTTTCTTGGGAATGAGTTTGATTACTCCTCTTCTTTGTGTGATGGAAAGCTGACTCGTTTCGTGCGCATAATTAAGAGCATTAATCAATAAGTTTGATATGTTTGTCCAAAATACTCTATAAAATTCTGAAGGTAGCCCATCAGATCCAGGGGTTTTTCCCTGTTCCATGGTTTTCAGGGCTGCAAGGCATTCCCTTTCAGTTAGCAGGCCTTCACAGAGGGGGGGTCAGAGGGAGGGGTCAGGCAGGGGTGCCCGTTGTCTCCATATCTATTTGTTCTTTCAGTCGAAGTCTTAGCCAAGGCTTTTAAAAGAAACAGCAATATCAGAGGAATACACGTTAACCAAGAGGAAATTAAAATAAGTCAATACGCAGACGATACAACCTTAATATTGAATGGTTCACAAACGTCGCTCTCAGCTGCTCTCAACACACTTGACGATTTTGGAGAAGCCTCGGGTCTCAAACTCAACAGTAAAAAAACAGAAGCAATTTGGATCGGAACATATAGTGGAAAAACAGAAATTCTTCTTCCAGAAAGAAATTTCAGATGGCAAACAAACAAAGTAAAATCTTTAGGCGTTTGGTTTACGACAGACCCTGAAAACACTGTACTTCTAAATTATAAGGAAAAACTGGAAAAAATTAACAATATTCTAAGCAACTGGAAATACCGTAGATTAACCTTAAGTGGGAAGATCACTGTTCTGAAAAGCTTAGTAGCTTCTCAAATTGTGTACGTCTTGGCACCCTTGTGCACAAACAAAAAAATAATTAGCGAGATTAACAAGCTCTTTTACTTGTTCCTTTGGAACGGAAAGGGCGATAAAATAAAGCGAGATATTATGATTAACAATTACCCAGCAGGTGGCCTCAAAATGATTGACATACTATCTTTCAATAAAGCGCTAAAAACCACTTGGATAAAAAAGTACCTGGATACAGATAATCAGGGTAAATGGAAACTTTTTCTAGATCTTGAACTGAAAAAGTTTGAGTGTACCCTACCGTTCACAAGCAACCTTAATAAGATAGACATAGCTAATATCTTCAAAACGCAAGACAGTTTCTTAAAGGAAATTCTCCTAATCTGGTCAGAAATCAATTTTGAAGAGAGGATAACATCAGAGAGCCAGCTTTCAGAACAAGGCATATGGTACAACTCACTTGTAAGGATTAACGACAGCCCTATTTTCTTTAAAGAATGGTATCGTAAAGGCATCACAAAAGTTAAGCACTTAAGGAACAGAGAAGGAAAATTCCTCACTCCACCAGAACTTTTAAACAAATACGACATCAAGGTCCAACCCTTGGCATACTGTGGAATAATTTCTGCTCTTAAAAAGCTATGCAACACATTCAACCAAGGTGACCACACAAACGAAGGTAATAGTTACGAAAGCTTTTCGACAAAACTAATGAAAGCCCAAAAAGCAAGCAAGTTGGTGTATGACAAATTAATTACAAAGAAAAGTGCCCCCCCTACTACAAGCCAGCAAAAATGGAATCAAGACTGCAACTTAGGTCAAAACGAAATAACGTGGGGTGCGACCTACCAGCTAGCTCATAAAATCACAAAAAGCATAAAACTCAGGGAATTTCAATTTAAATTGCTGCACAGAAGAATACCAACAAACGCTTTCTTAACTAAGATAAGAGTAAAAGAAAACTCCAACTGCTCCTTTTGTAAAAAAGAACCAGAAAAACTCGTACACCTTTTCTGGTCCTGCCCCAAAACGGCGCTCTTCTGGGAGAGCATCATAACGCGATTAAAACTTTGCCAAATTATTCCCGATAGTTACTCTGCAGACATGACTGTTTCACTAGGCCTGAGATCAGACTCTTCTAAACTTCAACGCCAGATCAACTTTTGTTTTCTTATTGCCAGGCACTATATCTGGCTCTGCAAAACAAAAGAAGCTATACCTCTATTGCAAGGATTTCTCAAACACCTAAAGACAATTTACAACATACAAGCACAAGCAGAAGCAAACAATGTTCTGCCCAAACAATGGTCATTCCTACACGACATCACGTAGAAACTATCGTTTCTACCATGGCGCTATTCCCAACGCCCCCTGATATTCTCTATGTCTTTCATCCGTAGCTTATCCTGCCTCAATAACGCCAACTATCCTTAAATAAGTTTCTTCTGATGCAACTGTGTACTTGAAGCATACGAAATGTAATAATGTTTGAAAACAGTAGTATTGTTAGCAATGTAAGCAATAAGTATTGTCAGTATTGTAAGTATGGTATGAATGTTGTAAATAATGTAAGCAGTGTATACAGTGTTCAATATTGTAATTATTGGGTTAAGTAAAGCAAATAAAAAAAAAAAAAAAAAAAAAAAAAAAAAAAAAAAAAATACTGCTGAGGCTAAATAACTGACTATTACTACTTACTTTAAATCCTCAATTAAGCTCCTCTGGGGGACTTAATTATTTCAAGCACATTTGAAGGGGCCTGCTGTTTGAAACAACCAGAAGATGGTATCAATTATTCTTGATAAAGAGCTAGAATACAAAGTGTAAAAGTTCAGAAGATCAAAACAGATTCGAACTTTCAGCACATGAATAAAACCAAACCACAAGAAATAATGTTACATTCATGATTAAGTATTTATTAAGACTCGGGCTAATTTATCTGGAGTCAGAAGATTTTTAAAATTACCATTACGTGATCATTAAGGAAAAAAACTTTATCTTGTTATATGGCATGGCACATGATAGTATCATTATTATTATTACCGAAATAATCATTACAATAATTATTTATTATATACAACAGTCTGAACTCTATTATGTAGTTAAAAAGGGTCTGGAAACAATTTCCCTTAATTACTTTCAAACTTACTAACAAAGTAGTTGCTTTCACTTTTCCTCCCCAAGTTACTTTCCACTGCCTAGTTTCAAATATAGAGGGGCTGGGTATGAGTTGGTTTATTATATGATAAACAACAAGAGACCCACATAGTCATATGAAAAATTTTAGGTTTGATGTCAATCAGGCCAATGTTGAACAAGCTATTTATAAACTTGAAAATTTGTAAGACATGTATGGATTGCTGCACACATTGTTCAGACGTCTATATATTTCTTAGTAAATTTTGGAGTTTTTGAATGGCTGTATCTTGTTCAATATAGGCCTGATAAACACCAAACTTGAAATTGTTGCTAATTTCAATGTGTTCTTTCTGACTATATGGGTCCTGTGTTGTTTATCCCATAATAAATGGACTTGTACCAGCCCCTCTTGGTTTTAAACTAGGCAATTGTCTTTATCCTTTACCAGATTACTGGCCCAACGACATGTATGTATGGTCAGTATTAAATGGCCGGTAACCTCTTTACTTTTGGAAGGATTGGTTACTTTAGTTTGATCTGGTCTAGCATTGTCTGTGTCTTAGGGCCAATTTTGAGTTAACAATAGTATTTAAGTCTGGTCCCAGTTGTTCAAACTTGGATTGCACTTTCCAACAGATAAATCACAATTCTGCATACCTAACGCCTTAGCAATTGGATAGAGATTTCACCAATGGATGGAGCTATCCTCCTTTTAAAAACTAGCACCTGCTTTACAAGCTTTGATGCTGTTAACAGCAAACAAATATAGGCCATGTTCACAATGGCCTTCACAAATTAGACACGACCCCACAAGCGAAGCGTCGCTTTAAATATTATCGTGTATAAATAAAGATTATTGATTGATTGGCATCATTTTTCAATACCACTACCAAAATCCTTCAGGGTTTTGCTTACTTGTGCAAATTAAGGTTTTTGTCATTTAAACCGCACTGGGCCAGGATTACCAAATTTAAATGTGAAGGAAAATACTAAATTAATTGAATCTGGTCCTAATAGTAAAACCTCATTGTGCAAATGGCCTATTGTCAGGGTTGGCCATTTTCTTAAAATACCTTTTCAATTCAGTTTACAAAATTCATTCTCTTTTGACACAAAACTGTTAAAAGTCAACAGACAGCTGGAGACCAACACCAAGGGTTCATTGTATGTCTCAATGTTACAGAGTAAAAAAATATACTGAAGAAAGGCAGGGCCCAACTCTGTGTTAGGAACAAAGGTGTCCAACTACATTTAAACAAAAATATGTACCACTTCCATGAGCCTCTAAGGAGTTGTGAGGCTGCTGCCATTGTGAGAGTGATCTAAAGATAAGATAAATGGACAAGCTGTCTCTGCCCACTGTTCTGGTGTTCTCATGTCTGCGGCTCGTTTTCCAAAGCAAATCTGTAGCATAGGAGTGTTGATGATTCCTGGGTTTAACGGTATACAAGCCAATGGGGCTGGCAACTCAAGGGCCATTGCCTTGGAGAGCCCCTCTATAGCCCACTTGGTAGCACAATAAGGTGCCTCGTGAGGCGCCACGCTCCTTCCCCAGCCTGAACTGAAATTAACAACTATACCTTTACCTGCTTTGATCATCTCTGGAACAAAACAGCGAATCACATTTGTGGTACCTTTGATGTTAACGTCGATAACTTTGTTAAACTCTTCTGCTGGTATTTCCCACAAATTCTTGTTATTATTTATCACAGAGGCGTTGTTGAGAAGGAAAGTTGGCGGTCCAAACCGAGAAATAACATCTTGCGACCAATGCTTAACCTCTGTCTCGTCAACAATATTGACTACAGAAAACTTCTTGGGTTTGTTTCCGCTGCAAAACTCGTCGTTTAAGTGACGTATTTTTTCAGCTGATCGGGCACATCCTACCACTGTATGGCCCCTGGAAATGAACCATTTTACCATCGCAAGGCCCAGACCGGCGGAAACCCCAGTAATGGCTATAACCTCTTGTGCTTCCGACGCCATATTTTATTGCATGCGACAAAACCACCGCACCCAAGTTAACAGTTACACCCTAGGACTGTCACACCCCAGTGGTCCCCTAGTGGCGGCTCAATAAAAGAGACTGGAGACCATTTTTTGTTGCCATGGGAACTTCCGCCATGTTTTCTTCGTTATTGATGCGACTGCCTGAAAGTGGATGCAAGTTGTACATGTATGCATATGGGAATTTTTAACATGCAGGAAGAAATAGAGAAAGCAAAAGCTTTTCTTTTGAAAACAAGTTCAGTGTCAAACAAAAATCTGTAAGTTTCTGAGTGTTTGTTATTTCAATAGAGCTAAAATGAGCCTTTTGCTGTTGATTATAAGTCGTGGTTGTAGCTGATTGTTGTTTTCTTATAACCAGATATGATCATTTAAGTGAGGTACTGAGCAAAATTTTAGACGAAAGACCTAATCATTGTGTCGGTAAGTTGGTTTCACAATCAAAGCAAGCAAAGATAGAATGCATTTAAGTGCGTTATTTCTAGCGAACATGGATGTATTAAATATGAAAAACATTGATATGCTCAATTAGCTTATTTTAGCTTTTTGTGCAATCCATGTAAACCGTGGCCCTGATAATTTGTTCTGTTAATAATATTACTACCCTATTTGTTCCGAAATAGATGTATTTGAAGACATTAGCAAAAGTATAAAACAAGAAAAGAAAGAAGAGTCAGAGGTAATGTTTGCAGTGAGGGTTATATTTTAATTTATTTCCCCCCCCCCCCCGGCCTGAGCCCAGGGCATAAGCATTTTTTGGGGGGCAGCCCGTGAGGGCAACGCCCAATCAGAAAATGGAGGCTGCCTCATCTGTGCAGCAAAAAGACAAAATGGCTGGTGGAACGCCTAGAAAGCTTTGCATGTCCCATTCCATGGGGAATGGGACCGGGGGGGGGGGAGTTACTACCATATATGGGCTATATAGGTATGTAACACTGTGAAGGGTATGGTTTTTAAGCAGTTTACTCTAGGATAGGGTATATAAATCAGAGCGTTTGGGTCTAGAATAGGGTATCATTTTTCAGGACACTGATCAGTTGGTTGAAGATTTTATCTAGACTAGGGATTGTGGTATAAGATTTTGTTTTGGCTAGACTGTGCTAGTAACCTCAGTAGTTTCTGGAAAACAGCTACTCTATATTACAGTAACAATTACTGTAATATAGAGGGTTAATTTACAGTCTTACCTAGTTACAGTGAGGACAGGGGTAAGTGGCTCTTTGTAGGAACAGTATTGCGAGCCCTAGGATTTCACGGGAACAATCGTCTCTGGTACCGTGTCGTTACAGTGGTCTTATAAACATTGAAAACATTTAAGAGGTGGGTTCCCATGTGTTTTCACCGAGCCAAAAAATTGTTACGAATGGTTTCCCACAATAATTATCTTTGGGCACGGAAACAAAAAATTGTTTTCTGTGGGAATTGAAATCCTAGGCCTTGCATTGTAGAGAGGTGAAGCTAGGATGGAATGAGTCTGCTGGAAACCATTGGCCATTGCAGAGAAATCAGGCCATAAGTAGAGGGGGCTCAACTGTACTCATATCTGACTCTCTGTTTTAGAAGTATCATAATTATTTCCTTTCCATTGAAATGTTACTCCTTTCACCTGGGAGTCTCCTACTACCCCCTACTCCCGTAAATCCTAACTGATCATGCTTCTGCTTAAAAGCAACCTTACATAAAGCATTAGAATGCTGACCTCTCAGATGAGCAGCAACTAGAAGTTTTGATTTATTGTATGTTTGCTTTCAAATTACAGGATTTCAGAGAAGACCCAGAAAGCAAAGCAGTTGCTGAAGTACAGCAGAAGTTATTTGAGGTGAGGCGATTCTCGGTCCATTGCAGCTTATGGGTTATTATTTTACATTCAATTCACCATCTTTTTACTGATTGGCTGAAAGTGTACAGTGAATTTTCAAAATCAGCGCCTGGGACGTCATCTAGCTGCAGATTATACAATAATCATGTTGAAGACACTCAATAATCATGTTGAATGTCAATAATGTCAATAATCATGTTGAATAATGTCAATAATCATGTTGAAGACACTCACGGTCATAATCATGTTGAAGACACTCACGGAGATCGCGCGTTATCGATGGCTGCCCCCTTTTTATGGAACAGTCTTCCTCTGCCAATTAGACAGGAAACATCAATCGACTCTTTTAAACGCTCTGTTAAAACATATTTATGTAAAAAGGCTTTTAGTTAGATTATTTATTTATTTATTTTTTATTTTTATTATTTTTATTTTTTTTAATATTGTAATGTTAATATTGTAATATTGTAATTTTACCGGGTGATTTTACTGGTTTTAATTTAGTTATTGATAATATTGTAATGCGCTTTTGAGTATTTTTATAGAAAAAGCGCAATATAAGTATGGAATATTATTATTATTATTATTATTAAAATAAATTAATCATTTATTATTAATTAATAATTAATGATTAATTTATTTAATGGCACTTTCATACAAATCAAGATTAACTTCAAATTAAATCAGGCCATTTATTTTGTAAAATATGTATAAATTGACTGATGTTGTTACCAGTAATCTGATTTTAATATTACAATATTGCTGAAGAAGTTCACTTCATTCTCAACAACACTGCTGATCTTGCAACTAAGATTATGTAATTATGTAAATCACATATTGTGACCTTGAGTGGTCTTGCTTGCAGGCTAAGGGAAATGCTAGTGCAATATGTCCATCTTTTTTTACCATAATAACCTTGAGTATTTTCTGAAGTTTGAGCTGTAGTTAGAATCAAAATGGCTGCCAGTGGCTAGACTTTGAAACGTGTAATAATATTATTATTAATTTGTTTGAAAGTTTTGTAAAAATTCTTTTTTAACATGTATAGAAAGATGGAGATGCAGAGGGAGGTGAACCAGAAGCTGAGGAAGATGTTGAGACACCTCTTCCTGATCTCATGAATTTAACTTTCTACTTTGAACAAGCTGGAATTGGACTGAGCCGTGAAGAAATGTTCAGAATATTCCTTGCCCTGAAGCAGCTTGTGGATACTAAACCACTACAAATGGTTCGCTTTTGGGGTAGGGATACTTTCTTTTTAATAGTACCATATATGATATCTATGCTGTCAACTCTGAATTTAGCATATGCCATTCTGAAATACAACATTCTCTAAAATAGTGGGAGGAGTGGGGCATGGTGTTAAAGGTAAAACATTGAAGAGAAAAGTTTGAAGCTAAAATGGGATTATCCCCAACCTACCATCAACTCAAAATATCCTTAAAGAGAAGATGTTTTTGGTCTTTTGCAGGCAAGGTTTTTGGAATTGAGACCAACTATTATATAGCAGAAGTAGAATACCGTGAGGGTGAAGAGGAGGAAGATGAAGAAGATGAAGAGGTGAGTTTTGAGCTTCAAAATGTAAGCTATTATAAAGTCATGTACCATCAACATCACCATCAAGGTTCTCCATTGACGCTTCTAAGAGGTCTGTTTTGTTGTGTGATTAGCAGGCAGATGGTGAAGGTGATGATCAGCCAAAGGATGAAGACAAAGGTGATGAAGGTTAGTTTGGAGTCGGTTAATTTAATTTACTAAGTTCAAATCTACGTCATACATGTATTGTTACCTGTGGTTTTTTTTTTCTTCTGCTTGTTGAAGTATCTGTGTGACAGTTCAGTGAACATGTTCAAAATGTCTCTCAGACAATGAGGATACACTGTATGTTAGGACACTTTTAATGGATTTGTTGAGAAAAATGAAATAATTTTTTTTAAAAAAATACTGGTAGTTACACCTGCCATAGTTTGTTGCTCATTAAAATTTCTTTATATTCTATAGATGAAGAAGGTGGTGAGGAAGATGACACTCCCAAGTCAGAATGGAAACCTCCTCCAGTTATTCCTAAAGAAGAGAACAGAACTGGCACCAACAAACGAACGTTCTTTGTCACCAATGAACGTAAGTTTGACAATTCGGACATATTCTTCATTTTCCTTAGTGTTTCCTTAGTATTTTTATGCAATCTTTAATCTATGGATGACATTTTAGTGTTGTTATTTTTTAGTTGTCACATTGATGTTAAAATAGTTTAGAGTTCTGTTTGTGTTCAGCTATAGTTTATGTCTATATTTATTAAAATAATTCATAAAAGCGTAGTCATCACTTGGATATAAGAAGCAAAAATATTATAAACAAGAAAGTGTTAAAGAAATTAAAATATAATTAAATTAATATATCAATTAATAGTAAAATTGTCCAGGCCAGGCCAGCCTTGATGCCTTTGAGGTTTGGTTGATTAATCACTTCAAGAGGTAGACTGTTCCACAATTAAGTTTACAAGTTATGATTCTTTTTCAAAGTCAGTTTTGTCAAGTGAACTGTCCGCCATTTTGTTTTCTCAACCAAAACAACTCAACCTCGTCTCCAGGTCTTCTCAGTTAACAGTGCCTTTACCCGCAAGAAAGCAGCACTTTTGACGTCATCGGTTCATCACCGCAAAATTCTTCCAAATCTGGTAATCAGTAGCTGGTTATGGTGAATTATGCGTGTGCTTTTAGCCAATCAGAATCTGAGAAATATTTTTAATGAATAATAAAAGTATTTAAACTTTTGATACTGTCTGTACTCGTTAAAAAAATTAATATTCATGTGAGGCTGTTTTGGCCTTGATAGTCGCGCAGATTTAAGCCCCCACGCAGATCTGCTGCTCCTATTTTACCTAAAACATACAGTTAAATGACTGTGTCATAGTTCCTTAGCTTCTTCCATCGTGACAAAAATTAAGTTTAAGAGGAGAAAAGCTTTAGTATACTGGTCCTTAAATATTCAAAACTGATCATGTTCTATTTTGTTCATAGCTGGTAAACCTTGGGTTAAGCTCCCTGCTGTCACTCCGGCACAAATAGTAGCTGCAAGATGTATCAAGAAGTTTTTTACAGGACGACTGGATGCACCAGTAAGATAAATAAGCAGTATTACTTGTACATGTGTGAGAGTTAGCAGTAATCAATAAGATGCTACAAAGATTATAAACAAAACCCAGACGAACAGTACTATATTTGATAAATCGCATGAGATAAACTCCATGAAAGCGTGCATTATATTAACTGCCAAATTTGAAGCAAAATCTGATCTTCTAAGTTTAGTGGAGACACGTGACATAATAAATAAGCATTTTTACAATCACATACAAAGAAAGCTGCCTGCTGATAGAAGCAAACGTAAGCTTTTGGGCCATTATATTTGAATACTGTTTTGCTCTTTTTGTAAAAAAATTCTTCAAACGGCAGTTGCTAGAGAGTCAAGGATTCACTGAACTAGAAAACGGTGAAAATGGTGTGACTTTAATACGGAATTCTTCCCGCTACACAGATTGTTAGTTATCCACCATTTCCTGGCAATGAAATGAATTATTTGAGGGCGCAGATTGCAAGGATCTCTGCTGGTTCTCACATCAGTCCTGCTGGGTACTTCATGTTTGAAGAGGAGGAAGAGGAGGAGGAGGAGGGTGAAGGTAAAATACAAACCACCTCTCATCACTCAACGTGGTAACTAATGTTTTGTATGACAGAGTGAAAGTTAAACACGGAAAAGAACCTCTTAGGATCGTTACAAATCTCCGGCGTCCTTGATCTTGGGTGAGGGGGGGGGGGGGGTGGTAGACTGCAAGGAGAGATCCCTCTCTCCTCCACAGAGGCTCTTGCTGGGTATCTCAACAAAAATAGCAATAATAAAAAAATAGCAAGTAGTGCGCACAGAGACCTCGGCGAGTGGGGATCAAGTGTATGCGCAGGTAACCCAAGCGTCGGCACTATTGCGCGACCTTCCAAACATAAGGAAGTACAAGGAAAATAAAAATATATTTTATGTTATTGTAGAGGCACATAATTTTGACGAGATTTAGATTTTAAAAAAATGGCTCACCTTCTTTAGAAGTGTATCCTCTTTCTCAACTGGTCTAAGAGGTCTCGGAAAGGAGTTTTATGGGTTTTCTGGAATCAGTGGTTAAAGTGGTTAAATTGTCCGTTAATTCTTACTTCGTATTTTTAAACTGTGTTCTTTTTCCAACTTATTAGATTGAGACCATATGCACTGTATGAACATAGTCTTTCCAATGGACTATGGTATGAACTACTAGCTAGACGGCGGGGCAATTCCTTAGCTTAGCAATAACAGTACAAATGAGAACTTATCATAGAGAGAAGGAAATGGATACTTGTCGAATGTATGTAAGATACAGGTACGCAGATGTAAGTACCGTAACATTTAAAACGCCATTTCCATTGTTCGTTTTTGTTTTTTTCTTCTTTACAGTGCGTGATTCATACATGTTGAATGTTGACTTTGAGGGAGTAAGTGTGAGAGAGCTAGCTGATCCATCTCTTCATAACTGGGTTCATCATGTTCAATATGTACTGCCTCAGGTAGGAACTGCTGCGAAATGCAGTACAAACTACAGACAGTGGCATTCACACAAAGATGCTATTTTAAACGCTTTCTAAATTGGTTTCTGGTTTTGTAATCAGTTAATTGCGATTTTATAGTGATCTAGACAGCCTACATTGTCTTTTAGGGTCGCTGTGTTTGGCATAACCCAGTAGAAAAACCAGAGGATGATTTTGAAGAAGAGGAGGAAGAAGAGGAAAAAGAAGATGTGGAAGAACCAAAACCAGAATCAGGGCCGCAGTTATTAACATCAATCGCTGAAGACGAAGGTGATTGTACAGCTCATTCTCGTACTTGTTCGTAGCATTTCCGGCAAATGTTTTATTCGGTTTCTTTTGCTGTTTTGTTGTTGCAGCTGTGAATGGTATGCCGGCTTGGACACCAGGTGTATCATCTGAATTGTTACCTCAGTACGCCCTCGCTATCATGCGATCCAACAGATGGCCTGGTGCTGTAGCATTCGCTAAGGACAGGTGAGTCGAGCTTACAGTGCGGTGCTGACGTTCATGAAAAAGAAAGTAAGACCTGGCAGCTTATCATGGGCAAAAACAAATACGGTGACAAGTGACTACGCCTCAGGTTTTTCTTAACCTTGCCTGTTGTGCTTTATTGTTCCTGTTGAATCGTCTTTATCCTAGCTAACATTAACCGCATATTTTTACCAGAGAACAGTTAATAAACAAATCGAAATACACCTTAAGATCGTCTAGTAACATGCCATCAGTCAATTCCAGCTGCGCCCGCCCCCCCCCCCCCCGGGCTACTGCGGGGCATTTGCCCGCCTTGTCAGTCCCGGGGGTGGGGCATTTGCGAATTTTGCACTGCCCGGGGGCCGGGCATTGCCAACCCCGGGGCGATTAGCGAGCTTTTGACACACACGCAGTTTCCTATCAGAATACAACTACACAGAAGGTTTTACTGGAAAAAAAGCAGATTGGCTCACCTGTCAAGGACAGGAATAAATTGAAGAGGGTTGTAAAGGCATACTTATCAAGCCAGAATTACATAGAGAAAACCGGAGCTATCGATGTGAATCAAGGTGTTTTGGTTATTGAATCAAATTTCTGTTGATATTATTTGAAGAACGTCCTTTCATATTTATATAACTATTCATAACGTATCACGTTACAGCGCTCTATTAATTTTAATGTCAGTAATTTTACATCAATACTAAATCCCTAAATTGGTGCATGTCGTCGCGGCGTGAAGTCTTCATTAGAGTCCTAGCGCTATTACAAAGGACGACGTTAATTGAAACGAAAAATCGCACATTAAAATGGTTAAAACGGCATTATTCGACTGTGCGATCAATGAAAAATGTAGCAGTGTTGACGGAGGACGGGGCATTTGCCCTCTTTTTTCGTCCCCACCCCGGGGCATTTGACAGCTCAAGAGTCCCCATCCCCAGGAATTTGCCATCCAAGGCAAAAAAAATGCTAATGCCCGGGGGGGGGGGGGGGCTGGGCTCAGCGGGAATTGACTGATGCAAAGGTACTTTGTCTCGATCTCCTGCTTATGTTTGCATTGTGTAAAGGGGCATCATAAATAGGTGAGAAACATTTGCAAATACCGTATACATTCGGGACTCAAGATATCAGAACCCTTTAGTCTCTTGATCTACAGGTGTTAATAATTGCAGATGAACAATACACAGAAAATACGCTGAGGTGGTGTTTGTTTCTTTGCTAGAAAATACGAAAACATTTATGTTGGCTGGGGACACAAATTTGATGCGGAAAACTACACCCCACCACCACCCCCTGCAGCAATGGATGAATACCCTGTTGTGCCAGAAGTAACGGAAGTAGATGATCCTACAGTTGAGGAGGAACGGGCACTAAAGAAAGCTCAGGAGGAAGCAATGGAAGCAGCTGAAGATATGGATGACGTCGATGATGATGAGGATGATGATGACTGAAATGATTTTAAAAAGAGTTAATTTAAAGTTATAAAACGTTGCTTCTACTCGAAGCTGTTGTAAAATCCGAACAAGTACACGTAAATGTGACACTCTTTTCTAGACAGATAGCCAGCATTAACGACACTTGTATATAAAAAATTAATTTAACGTGTACATAATTCATTTTTCGCACGCTTGCCGGTAGAGTAAAGCTGTAGTTTTCCAAGTCTTTGATAGCATTTTTGTTTTGTTCTTTCATGTTACCTTAATTGTACACATGGACAATGCCAATTATATGCGCTGATGATTATTTTGAGGAACGAGAAATAATCGTCCATAGTTACAGACCCAAGCGTTTTGTATTCATTTGTGTCAGATCTAAAAGCCCGGAAGAAACACCAGCTACCTGAAGTGTCAATAGCCTTGATTCCACTCTGTAGGACTCATCATCTCTCATTTACAAACAACGTTGACAGAATGAGGTTTTTACGAATATTTTGAAAACCACATGCTCCTGGCCCTATGTAATCCCCCGGCGTTTTCAACCTCCCCCTTCTACATACCGGTTTCATATCAGCCGACTTCGTAGGGGACAGCGATTAGTCCTGGCTTGCTGACCATTTTTTCATGTGGTATGTCTTATCTCTGGTCTTATCTTACGTGTCAGCCGAGAAGCATTATAATGAGATGAAATTTAATGTAATGTGCTGTGAAATTGTGAGTACTGAAAAGTCATGAAACAAACTGTAACAAATCACTCTACAAATCCTTCTAAACTGCAAGTTTTTTTAAAGGAAAGTGGTATAGACCAGAAGTGGTGGATAGCTCTATCCATCGTTTGCTCAATTGGGGGCTTGTTCCACAAACTATCGAGATCTACCGTGTGCCACGAAATTTTTGCGGATTGGAGATTTTTTGTGTTTTGCGGGAACTAATTTTTGCGATTAGGACAGATTGGTTCTTCTAACTGGGAATTAATTTTTGCGATTTTCAGAAAGTACCCAGTACCCAGCATTAATAATATTTTCGTTTTTATTGAGTACGTGCAATAGAAACACATATTTTCAAACAATAAAACAGTATTTCGTTGTTTCTGAATGAAGGAGACAAATTGTGATTGAACAGACACGATTTCGCAGTACTTTATTTTTGTGTAGCAAATACTATTTAAGTTAGAGAATATTTACTCTTGAATAAATTTTTCCGGGAAAAGATGTGTGCGGTAATTTTTATTTGCGGGAACTTATTTTTGCGGATCGCTGGAAAAACCGCAAAAATAGAAAAAATTAGAACCCGCACAAATTTCGTGCCCCATGGTATCTAGCTCAAACAAAGACCACACGAGACGAAATTGCTTCAGGTTCAATTTTTCTACATTTCTTTCAAAGTTTAGTTTGGTTATCCTGGTAGATACTTCATATATGATTCCTATAGTGTACTGATATATAGAGTCTTTCTTCTAGTGTACCGAGGTACTTGGCTTGCTTTAGTGTCTTGGCCTACGTCTAGTGTACCGAGGTACTTGGCTTGCTCTAGTGTCTTGGCCTACCTACTTCAGTTACTTGGCTTACTTGTGTGTCTTGGGTTTCTTGAGTATCTTGGCCTACTTCAGTAACTTGGCGTGCTTGAGGTACTTGCCTTACTTTTGTGTTTTGGCCTACTTCAGTTGCTTGGCGTGCTTGACACAATTTCAGATTGTCAATGATAACAAATTTTTTGATAACTTACTTAAATATCTTCGCCTTTCCACAATAAGTCAGAAAAAAAGCCTTACAGATGAATAAAATTTGAACTACTTAGCCTATAAAACGTGAGCATCCATTAATGACTGAACAAAACGATTTCACTTATTAATCCACTTCCTCTCTACTCTCTCTGTGGAAAAATGCTTTGTGTTACCAACTACCATACATTTGACGCCCGTTTCATTAGAAATGCAGGTATCCCTCGATAAAGTATCACTACTATATTAAATTAAGGAAGCTACGTCCCCCAAAAGCTTGAAAAAAGTCGTTTCAAACAAAATATGCGATAATAAATTATCACCAAATTTAATTATTAGGGTAACTTGCAATGTCTTAACAGTAAATTTGCTTGCTTACTTTCTTTGGAAAGAAATAGTAGTGTTTGTTAACCCCCGATCATTTGAAGTCATGACGCATTCCGTGTGTCATGTCTGCATCACAAATATAACCAAAAATCACCAACATACATTTTCTGACGAGCTACAAACCCTGTAAACATCATTATCGTAGCTTCAACATTTTAAAATTACTATTGATAGTCATAGTACCTTCCTACGAGGCCTAACAATTTAGTCCCAATAACAAGCTTTTGGTCATAACTAGTTTCAGTCTACTTTACATATTGGGCCAGTATCTTCACCCAAACAGCGTTCTACGGGGATGATGCTGGGGGACTAATTTGTTTCTTTTTTTATGATATCAATTTAAACGGTGACCCACCAAAAATTAGCCAGGAGCCCATCATCCGGAACATGCAATTGCATAGTCTTTAACATGGCGTTCTACAGACCAATTTTTCATACACAGGCCCCGGTTGTTGAAAAGCTGGATAGCAATATCCACCACATAAATCACTATCCCACGGAAACGCGGATAAAGAGATATCTAGTGGATAGCACCATCCGCCTTTTGAAAACAACTGGGGACCGCTAAGTGTACGGTTTCATTCATGACATTTGTATTTAGCAGTGTATGAGTACCCATTAGTAATACTACAAAACTAAGGAAAGCTACTGGGGGCCATCAAACGTTGCCCCTACCGTATTTGACACCACCTACCAGACTAAGCTTCTTTCGTTACGACTAAATTAAGATGAAGACTTAAAACACTGTGAGACGAATGTATTGCAGTACCATCCGGACAACAGACTCCAAGACTAGCTTCAAAATTGATGTCCCATAAAATGTGGTTCATATTCATCGACATCGTAAAACTGATCAAGTTATAAAATACGAATTGTCAGTATTGGCAGTCTTGAGCACCACTGCTGTTACAATCCAAGACCGGAAAGTAAAGTCCTTTTCGGGCAGTGTCGTTGATGGTCGTACACCTGTTCTCCCGATGGAAAGACTTCCAGACACAACCAACACATGTGCGACTTACATTGTGAGCATGTCATATGATTACAGCCTTCATTCTTTTCAATCGGAGTGTTACATTTAGGGCAGCACTTCCTATTGTCAGGAACTTTCATCATCCACTCCTTCAGACTTCCTTCTACTTTCTTTTCAGATTTGAACATGGCACAGGTAAGCCCATTGTGATACTGTGTGTGACAAGATGTACAGGTTTCAGCTAAGCAGGCTTCACACTTGTAGCATCTGCCATCTGACGACACGCGATACACCATTTCACAGTCAGCTGTTGGACAATACTTAACAGTATCAGGGTTACGTCTGACGTACGTATCTAGGGCACTACAAGCAAGTGATTTCCTTTCACTTTGAGTCAGAAGGTTCTGCAAGTCTCTCCACACAAGAGGCTCTCCGCAGCTCTCCGCCACACATTTCAGTGGGATATCTCCAGACTTTATTAGCTGGATCACGCAAGTCTTGTCGAAAGCATGGCCACAGCAAGCAAGTCTATACACTTCAGCTGTCTCGTCCAAATCACATAGGCAGATACAACAAGATATCTGGGGCTCTGGGTAATCACACTGTAATGTTTGAGGAGAGTCTGAAAGGATACTTTGGCAGCATTCTTCTAGGCAACGGTTGATTGTTTCTTGGGCCTCATGCGAACTAACGACCTGAAGGACGTGATTGTGAAATTCCACGTGGATACGTTGTACACCGGGGATCTCTTGAAGTCCCAGCAAATTTACTCCAAATCTCTTGAAGAGTGCTTTAAGCAGCCCCCGGGGCTTGCTTGGTCCTCGAAGATGAATCTGCCATGGATGACTGTCATTTACTATTGAATCATTAAGAAAGTCGTTGATAGCACGCTTCGCTGACTCGCGGCTGGCTTGACTTCCATGTATTTTGAGAACTTTGTTCTTCCAGTCTTGATAAATTGCTGCTCCAGTATCTTTTTCAATCGATCGAAGAACTTCTTTAACTGGGTTTGTCAACAGAGTTTCCAACGAGTTTGAAATTTTGCAGTCGATTGTGTCCCCATTGAGGCTTTCGTTCAGCACTTTTGTGGCAAGAAGAAAGTGCTCCGTACTGTCGCTATGGATTTCTAGGAGAACCCTTTTGGATTTATCCTGATTTTTTACCTTGACGGTGATAGCCTTTCCAAACCTCTCCTGCAATTCCTTTATAATAGTTTGCAACTCTTCTTCAATGATACTGAAGACATTCCTTGGACATGGCAATTTAGTTGACAGATTGGGTTGCAGGGTGACGTTTCCAATGCCAGGTATTCCCTTTCCATTTAAACCCCTTACAGCAGCTTCACCTTCGTTGAAGTCTTGAAACTTAATATGAGCACACCCCAAAAAATTATTTGGACGAGGTTTAACCATAGATATAGAAAGTTTTTGGGGTGTGGTGAAGTCACCAACGCGTTCTGCAAGGAATTTTCTGTGTGACTCAAGTGTCTCATCTGTGGTTTCAAAACCTGGTTTTCGGTGTAAGATGACCTTTTTCACTTTCACGGAAGGCACCATCACTTCAATGGCAGACATAACGTCCTCCTCAGTTGTTTCAGGATCAAGTCCTCTCATGAAAAGCCTTTCTTCTGGGCAAAACTTGTCCACTTGAAATACAACCCGCCTCGACTTTATCATGAGGGAGTGAATACTGCTAAGTGTGTGAGAGAAATCTTCAGCATTAAAAAATTCTATGTTGCCAGTGCCTTTACCAGGACGTCTTACCCACGTGGCTCTCACCGCAAAATGGGAAAGTTGTACGTGCACCCCATCCGGCGTCGCATCGCTTGGTTTGATATCGGCAGAGCTCTCAACGGCCTTTGCAGCTTTATCAGATATTTTGAACGTCGCAAAAACTCGAGTTTTGCCATTCTTTTCTATGAACCGGTGTCTGACAACATCTCCAAAGGACCTCAAATAATCTAAAACCATTTTCCCATCCTCGACGTCACCAACAGTGACAGTCCTAAACATGTGAGACATCAACACTTCTTGCACTTCACCGCCTTTCCCCCAAACGATCCTGGTACCAGAACTTCCTTTCAATTTTTCTTCTCTGTCTTCGCTCCTCAGAGATCTCCTGGTTTCTTCTAAATGCTCTTCCAAAACAGATAGAGCGGTTGAGGTGTAATTTAGTGGCACGTAGGCTTTTACTTGTCCAGATTTTTCGTCTTTCTCAAGAACAACCAAACTGTCATCGCAGGCTTTAGATACTTTTTCTTGGACCTGATCAAGCATTTTTCGTCCTTGAAATCCTCTGAAAGCCAAAGTCATAAGGTCTGGACTACAAGGTAGTGTAACTTGTGTCAGAACTGCAGACATCAAATCGTCCATGTTATACTTAACAGCACCTGTCATTATCATTTCCTGAAGCCAACTCTCCTCCACAGGAGTTGCATTGATGACAAAGTCTCGAGACGTTTTGAGCAGTTGCTCAAAAACCATAAATTTTGGTGTTGTTCCCAGGAATTTAAGGGCAGAAGAAGGATGCAACTGGACACAGTGGTTCAATGATACCACTTTGTATCCTGCTTTTTCGTGACCTGTAAACACACAAAGGTTCTTGGCATAACATGAGAACAAGATTCTTTGTAACTTAAGGTCAGTGTCTTCATTCTGTTGAACAGTACCGGATACTTCGATGTTCAGTTCATTTTTTAAAGCCAGTTTAAGCTCTTTTACCGTGTCCTCAGTCAATCGGAGTGACTTAGCGTTTAGGCTTTTGTCAAACGCCCACTTGTTTCTTTTCCCTTTAGGCTGCTGAAGGTATTGCCTATAAACTTCCAGCACTGTCAACAGGTCACCACCGTTATGGCAAAAAACAACTTTTTTTTGATCTGCAAGCTGCTTTTCTTCTTCAGTGCCCATCCGGAAAAATACACTTCCACTAACGGTTGCAATTGCTGCCAATGCCACAGCATCCGCGCTGATTCCTTGATCTATTCCATTAAACACCAACTTGGCAAGGCGGGGCTCTACAGGTACTTTTGCAATCCTGTGACCCAACTCTGTAAGCTTCCCGTTTGCAATCGCACCAAGAGATTTCAATAATTCTAGTGCTAATTCTATTGATTCAAGTGGTGGCGATTCGACAAAGTCAAACTTGGTGATATCCTCAATCCCAAGCTCCATTAATTTAAGCACTGCCTGTCCAAGATGAACCCTAAGAATCTCTGGTCTAGATCCATCTTCCATAGTTTCATAATCCTCCTCGCTATAGAGCCGATAGCACTTTCCTGCCTGGGTCCTCCCCGCTCTTCCTCTACGCTGTTCAGCGGAACTCTTGTTAGTAGTTGTAACTTCTAGGGAACTTTTGTTGCGTTTCGGTTCAAACTTCATTTCTTTGACCAAACCAGTATCCACAACGAACTTTATTCCAGGAATAGTAATTGACGTCTCAGCACAGTTGGTGGCAAATATCACTTTGCGTTTATTCGTTTCCTCATTGAACACCCTTCTTTGCTCTTCTTGTCGTAGCTTCCCATGAAGAGGAAGACAGACTAAGTGTTCATTAACTGGCTCCATCTTCTTCAAATAATCACACGCGCGCTCTGTTTCTGCTGGAGAGGTAAGAAATACTAGAATATCTCCTTGACCTTCGCCGCGGTGAATTTCTCGAACTTTTTCAACCGCCTCTTGAAGGTAATTTCCACTGCTTGATGTTCCATCCCGCCATATAACATCTACTGGAAACATTCTACCAGAGACCTTTAACACAGGGCATTGGTTAAAGTAGGTGACAAATAGTGTGGGATTAATCGTAGCTGAAGTGATCACCACTCTAACCTCAGGTCGAAGAGCAAGGCTCTTCTTTATCATACCCAGAAGTAAGTCTGTGTAAATGCTGCGCTCATGAGCTTCATCGACAATAATGCAAGAGTACTTGGACAAGCTGGGATCTCGTAGACATTCATTTAGAAGTATGTGATCTGTTGCATAAACAATGCCAGTGCTCTTACTAGCTTGAATGTTACCACCAACGTGGCAGCCGACAATTTGTCCAAGAGCTCCACCCATTTCCTGGGCCACATGGGATGCTAAGCTAGTGGCAGCTACCTTTCTTGGCTGAGTACAAACGATCAGACCATTTTCAGCAAAACCTGCCTCGTAAAGATACTGGGTCATTTGAGTACTTTTTCCGGATCCAGTCTCCCCAAGAACTACGCTAACTTGATTTTTCTTGATGGTTTCGACAATGCTGCTCTTTCTTGCGTACATGGGAAGGGCTTCGTCTAGTCTGTGGCATTCTCGACCCAACGACATCCTCAGCTTTTTGATGGTCTTCTCTACACTTGAACGTGGTTGACCGGTTTGAGCAGATAAATTTTCAAACATCTGGGAACAGAATTGTTCAAACTCTTCCTGCTGCTGCTGTAGTTCATCTCTCTTTTGCTTTATCGCTTCTCTCTCAGATTCAATTTTTTCAAACTCTTCCAAGCTAATGTGCTTGCGCACCCGAAGCACATTCAAACTTGTTTCGACTTCTTTTAATTTTGCAGCATGCTTTCCTTTTACCAGCTGGATTTTCTCTTGAAGTTCCTTTTTGCACTTGCTGATTATCATTTCTGTGGTGGCTTTAGGATCTTCCTTAACGACGGTAACTTCAACGTTTTCTCCAGAAGCCCTGATGTTTTCTTTTAGCAATTGTTCTGCTTTCTTTGCTTGATTGCCACTTTGAAAAGCAAATGTAAATTGACAAGCGCTGCCTTCCACTGCCTTTGTGTCTTTTAAGAAAAACTTAAATTCGTTTCCAAGACATTCTTTTAGGTACTTTATCATGATACCTTGACTGACATTTAGTGACTTTGGTGGCACAATTACTAAAGTGTATCCTTTTTCAGTCGAAGGTGAGGACATTCCACTTTTCCGTTTATTTTGTTCCTCTATGTGTGATTTCTTCTTGCTCTGACACTAGACGTTAGTAGGCTTCACAGCCTCTCCAACCGTTTCAACTTCTACGGGATTGTTTTCCATCGATTCAGCTTGTGACAGCGAACTTCCTTTTTCCTCTAATTCGAAATCGTGTAATGCTTGCGCATGCGCCGTACCACTCCTACCCTAATGACCAAGAAGCAACACCTAAAACAGTAACAACCGAAATAATTTGTTAATTCCCAAACTTGAGTTCTTGCTAATCGATTGCAGGACAGCTAATTACGGAAATTTGGGTTCAGTTCATTTACAACCAGTGAATGTTAGAACACATTGAATCCTTGATCCAGCTTTATCACTGAGAAAACTACAAACTCCACAGGGAGCAGAGGAGTTATCGTAAATCCAGAACCACCCAAAGGTTTGAAATATACGAACACTCCAAGGAGGACTGTTATCTCAGAAACCAGTTTATAAAATAACTAAGATATTACGCGCACTCTGATTTGCCGAGAGGCGTGTTTGCATGAGAGTATTCAAACATGGTTGTGACGTAAAGATGTTTTGCTTTCCGCGCTTTTCCACTCTCGGGAAAGTTATTTTATAAAAGCAATAGAAAACTTTTTCCCTGTGTTTGTATATCCTGATATAAACACTCGAGGGGTTGGGAGAATTCTCGACAGTTATGCAAACTCGAGACGAAGTCGAGAGTTTTCATAACTGTCAAGAATTCTCCCAACCCCTCGAGTGTTTATATCAGGCTATGCAAACACAGAAAGCGAAAGCGAAGTAGGACTGGCACGAGCGCTCTTTCCGCGCTTCCGGTGCGCTTCAATGCCGGCGAAATTTTCCTTTTTGCAAACCGGAAATCCTATTTTCTTTCTGTAATTTCATGCTACAGTGTTAAATAGATAAATTCGTTTCATAACAATATCAATAAACAGTTTCATATGTTTGTGTCTATACGTCTATAAGTCAAACTTGTTGGTCGTATAATGCCAAAATTTGAGTTTAATTTGAAAGTGTCGAATACCTCCTCCTTCCACTAAATATCACCTAATCGTCTTTCGCCGTTTCGTTTGCAAAAGCTTAACACTTCTTAACCTCAATTTTTACATATGTTAAAGGAGGATAAATTTTGTATAACATAACAAAAAACTTAGATTGATATATATTGATATAGTGGCGTTGTACTTCTTCAAACTTTGGTCCTCGGGTGCAAAGCGCCATGGCGATTCGCACGATGCGTTGTAAATCCGGCAACCGCATGTAAACAAAATTTATTGAGGTTAGTTGTAAGGTTTTTTCTCCGTTTTTCTCTCTAAAACAAAACAAGGTAAACAGAAAAAACTGAGGGAAAACTAATTTTGAAGTTTCGAAGAAACAAAAAGACGTCTGAGATGTTTTCGAGGATGATGGTGATTGAAATTAGCATAATTTCACCTTGCACAAGCTGCACGCATTTATAAAATACACTCTTTTTTTTATAAGAATATATTTTATAAGAATATCGAGGCTGAAATTTGCGAAATATTAAGAATATTTTAAGAATAAAGCCAAGGCTGAGATTTTGAAAAGGACAGATAAAATTTTGTGTGTTGAAACATCTGTAAATACAGTACAATTTTATGTTTTTAACTTAACCGTATAAAATTATTCCTTTCTCTGAACGGCGAAACTAGCCAACAAAACGAAAAAACCTGCACTAGCTACAGCAAAATGTTCAACGCTAATGACAGTTCGATGAACGGTACATGTAATATATATACATATACCCCAATAAATTCTAAAACGGAAACGTCATAAGCTATAATTTAAGAATAATACAAGAATATTTTCAGCCTAAAATCGGCAGAAAAATAAGAATATTCAGCGTGGGCCGGAAAAACAACATTCTTATAAAAAAAAAGAGTGTACACGTCATCTAGTTATGAAACACGATCTGCTGTCTTTTAGTTTTGCCACGGATGACATGGATGAGATTTTCCGTCGAGTTTTAGACAGTACTTAGTTGTTTTTGTTTTTGTTTTGACATTGGCGAGTAGCAGAACGAAAATATAATTCAGCGGTAGAGTCATGGAAGTAATAAGAGAAACCCTTTGAAAGAGATGTTTGTCTACTCCAACTAAACCTCCCGCAACAATAGCAACATTTGCCTCTCGGAGACAGCGTACTAGCACAAAGGAACGAGGAAGAAGTACAATAAAACAATTCAAGCCACAATAATTCAGTGACAGCGGCAGTGTCTAATGTACAAACCACATCATATCGCAAGCCCTGACCGAAGTCGAAAACAAGCGACATTTCTAAGCAGAGTCCCAGTCCACTGCATCACACCTTTTTGCTCGGACGCGCTCGTTTCACCGCCCAACCTTTATCCGCCGTGAGTGGGACAAAGAATCGTTGCGTGATCGAAGCCACGCATGTTTTGCGAAGAAAGCTTAGAAAAGATTAAATTTTGAGCTTTTCCGAAACGTGTCGGTCCACGAATTCTATCGCTTGAAAGCGTTGACCACTTTGGAACAAGTGAACACTACTGAGTGGTCGAAAAAAATAAGAATCTTAATCAGCAAAACTGCAATGGTGGGGTGTTGTAAACTTTCATTGTATGCAAATGAGTCTTGTGATGAGCATGGGTTTTACTTTCGGCGATGATTAAAATGAACTGCCATGTAAATCACTTATTTGATCTCTGGCAATGATGTAATTTCTCTGGAATCGAGAGCCTTGCTTTTCGTGTAGTTTTATAACAAAGGAACTAGTGGTACTTACCAGTCGGTCAGTGTGCTATGGAAGGGCCATTAAAAATGGAAAAATAAACCCACTGATTGCCAGAAAACAGTGAAGTAGTTAAGCGGCGCAGACACACAAGCGACTGATGACCGCTTTAAACCATGTAAAAACACTCGACATGACTCACCTGACCAGAATTTCCTTGGCACTTTCGTTTCTTAAAATGCTTATGACTCACCTAACCAGAATTTATCTCGCTTTCGTTATTTTCTTAAACGTTATTGTTTACTACAAGCAAGCTATTTCCTCAGTATCGAAAATGTCGTCATGTCTTATTAACGGGTTGTTCCCACCAGTCTAAAAACTCGTTATGTGACTTGTTTTACACCAACGGAAGATGGTGAAATTACATAGATTCATACCTTTGGCTTTGAATTCCCTATATTTAGGTCGTTCATGCATCTAACATGTTTAACCAAGAACGCTTGCCACCGCTTTCGCCTTTTCTGCGAAAAGGCAAACGCATGTACGCAATCTTTCCACGAAACATCAACCGGAAGCGGAAGTAGAATGCGATTGTATTCTTTTCGGGTCTTTGGGCTTAGAAAACACCAGCTTCTGCTTCTCATGCCCGGTTTTCAGCCTTAAAGTTTAATCTATATCACTATGTTTTATTTTCATCGGTAGTGAAACATACAAATATATATTTTTTATTTTTTCTTTTACAGCCTTCCTGGGGGACTGTTTTCTAGTAGTTCTGTATTGACCGTGTAGTTTCCAGTTCCTTGTGGTAAACATGGCGGCTCAGACTGGAAGGTGGAAGTCAGAGTTATAATTCCTTCTTTTATCCCAGGCGAGTGTTATTGAAAGAATGAGACCACCACCAGTAGTAACTGGCATCTCACCTGCTGAAGGTCCTCCTGGGACAAAAGTGATTATACGTGGGGAGAACCTCGGAATCAACGCCAAAGATGTGACAGGTATGAACAGCTGAATTGTCAGAATTGGAACATGTTCTTTTCCACCTAATACCTCCTTGAACTCGTTTACTTGTTACAAACATAATGCCAGTAGGTAATCCACAGAATAAGGGACCTCTTTTTTACGCATCGAATTCATGAAGTTAACCACAACACCAGCAATAGACTGGATTCTCATATAAGATAAAAATGCCCACATAAATATCCTTTTACCTATAAGATAACCAATAGGAACGATAAGCGTATGGTGACTCCAAAAAAAAAACCCGCAAAACACTTTGTTATGGCACTGATTAAAAGAGAAATTCTTACCAGTGACAAAGTCTTGTACAATATTGTTTTTGCGAGTTTTTTTTGGAGTCACCATATAAACTCAGTTACCACCAGAGCGATAAGACTCTTGGCTTACTGCGCTGTAACCTGAATTCCTGTTCACCCTATATCAAGAATGTTGCCTATAAGCCCCTGCTAAGACCGCAGCTTGAATACTGTAGCCAGATTTGAGATCCTTACGAGAAGGGTGACATCTTATCACCTGAGAAGGTACAAAGATGAGCAGCTTGCTTTGCTAGTGGAGACTACCATAAAGAGTCAAGCGTAACCAATATGATTTGTAACATCAGTTGGCAGGTTGGCAGTCACTTGAAGAGCATAGGGGGATAGCCTGCCTGATGCTTATGTACAAAATTGTTCATGCTGTTGTCAATATCTCCACCTCACGCCTCCTGCCAAGTGGTCGCCAATCATATTTATCGAACCCTTGACCTTTGCAATGTTAGCGCAGTGCTCTAACAGCTGGGACCAGGTCAAAGGTTTAATTCCCATACCAGCCTAAATTTTTCAGGATTTCTTTTCGTGACTACAAAAGCTGCATCTATTATTAAACCTTACTGCAATGATCTTCTTTCATGACTACCTTGGGGACAGAGATCAGATGGGTGCCTTGCGGAGAGGATAAACAAGTGTATAATGCATTCCTCAAATAAATGGCCATCTTGGAGGGGTAGACAATACAAGAGGTTTAGAGTACGCTTATTTGAATACTTTTAATATTTATAGGACTGTCAATTTGTGGTGCAAACTGCCTACTTTCTGCGGATTATAAGTCAGCTGGTAAAATCATAGCACGAACTGGTCAGGCCAAGCCAGGCAAAGGAGATGTTATTGTGACAACACGGTCTGGGGGTGTAGGAACCTCAACTGTGCAGTTTAAAAGTGTTATAGTAGTGCCAGGTAGGTTGAATAAAAATATGTGTGCACTTCTTTCAGGGCTTTTTTCAGCAGATTGCATAATCCACAGGGACGGATCTAGGGGGAGGGTGCAGGGGGTGCGCATCCCCCCCTGAGATGACCTGCAGTTTTCTAATACAACTGGTATTCTGCAAAAAAAAAAACTATTTGGTTCATTGGTGTTGAAGTAGAGCAAGAGACGAGTGCACCCCCTCCTAAAAAAAATCCTGGATCCGCCCCTGATCCATGAGAAATCTCATGGATTTCAAACAAAATTTTGTTATAACTTAGAATATAATTTGATATGTTTTCAGTTGACTGTATACATGTTGATATATACATGTTGATTTAAACTTGCTGTCTGCAGATCCATTGAAAGAAAGTGCTGTTTGGTTAGAAGAGGTTGATCCAGAAGAGCTAAGGGCAAGATCTGGTTCAGCAAGACCAGTATCACCTCAGATAAACGCAAGCCAGGATCCTCTAGGAACAGGAACTGATGTTTTTGGGTCAGTTCATTCAAACAGCCACTGTAGCCATTTATTTTTTTGTATCTCAATACCTTTTTCTGACCCTGGTGTTGGTCAGTGGCTTCCCCCCTAAATATTGCTTGTTCTTGCAGTCAGCTACCCACCCTGTTTTGCAGGCCTTTGGTTCACAGGCTCATTCAAGCTGACAAAATTTACCGCTATACACAAGAAAAGCAAGTTTTAAAGCTACTTACACATGTAACTGTATTTATGAGTAAAATTTTAATATAACTGCTCATATTGTGATGTTTAAGTCATGTAATTGACATTGTCTGATAGAAATGAAATCAATGTGTAACCACAGGAAAGAGTAAAGAGGTCCACCAGTGCACAACTTAAATTTAACTTAACTTTCTAAAATTCCTTGATCAGCCCCTGTAATAATAATGTTCAGCATGTCCTAGACCCGCTAAGCCTGCGAGCAAGCTCTCTGGGGCGCTCTGGCAGTGGGGTGGGAAAAGGAAGGAGAGCTTGCAACTACTTCTCTGGAATTGGAATACCTGTATAGAAAAAGTTGATGTGAAATGCTGATTGGTGGAGATGACATTAGTAATGATGTCATTACCTTTGGCTTGTGCTTTCACATGTTTTTCAATGTTTGTTTACTTTCGTGCTGGCGAAAATCTCACCACTCAGTCGACGGGAAGCTATAAGGGAATTGTACGGGGAATTCAAATTTCCAAAGATGTAATTGCAAGCTCTCCTTCCCTTTCCCACCGTGCTGCCACATCACCCCAGAGAGCTAGCTCTCTGGCTAAGACCTGCACTGAGTAACATATCTTATGTATAATATGTTTACTCTTTGTTTACTATTTAGTTATAAGCTTACAGAAGAGCAGCTGGAAGATTTTTATCCTGAAGGTAAGATTATGTTTAGCATTATTGCTTACATGTAATAATGGGCATTAAAAGTAGAACCATAACCATCTTTATTACGAAAGTGATCTTTTGTTGTCATGGAAATGTGGTTTTGAAAAGGCAGTGAGGAGTGTGTATTAAGTACGTGTGATATAATTAAAGTCTGTAATATTTTATGTAGTCATTATAATGAAGTTAAAAGGTACTTATATATTGGGTAATTCATAAACCATGTTTCATGTGGAAAACAATATTTATCTAATGTATTTCTTTGTAGGAAGTGGAAACATTCTGAGTGACAACTTTCATCCTGGTTGGTTTTTACTGGAAAAGCACGCAGACACTGAGTGAGTGGAATAATTATCATTTAACAAATCAGACACAGTGTTCGGTTGTCTTAATTAACCGTTAAAATCATAGATACCAAGATGATATGTCTGAAACTCAGCTTCAGTTTTAGTTTCATTTTCTTTTTTGCTAGAAAATAGACAGTCTCAAAATGCATTAATAATAATAATAATCATTACATTATTGTTATTTTTAATGTTGTTATAATTTTTATTGTTGTAAATATGTTGAATATATTGTTATTATGTTTCACTTACCCCAAATTATTATTGCTACTCCTACATTAAGATTAGAAAAAAAGAGATCTATAAAGAAAAAATCACCGTGCATGGTGATTAAAGACATTGCTCCTCTTTTCATACAAATTATATGTTAAGCCATTAAATCTGCTTGTATGCATTATTCAATGTAGTATATTGTTGCTGTATATTTTTCTCTCACCATCAGATTTATTACATTAAGAGGCGGTCTCAAGTATCTGAGGCATGAAGAGTCCAGACGTGCAGCAGATCCTTTAGTTTTTGTGAAAGAAAATGTTGCTACTTTTCTAGATGCTGTTGATACATTAAGAAGTATCCTTAAATGTAACAAAATCTGTATTAAGTGGCTCTCATATTTAATTAAAGCTTGTCTTAATTAAGTGTTGATTAAACACTGAGGAAATTAAGAAAATATTAAGAATAAAACACAAGAGTGAAAGACATACAAGGTGCAACTGCACAAGATGATTGGGGGGAGTCATAACAGATGCATAGCAAGGAGGACATAACAAAAGCCAGCTTGTGCTGGCAAAATTTGACTTCATTTTACTAGTCTGGATATCTTTGGCAAACTATGATAAAAAGTTGTTTCTCTAGTTCCTCACTGTAATACAGCACTTTGCCACAAGAACAATGTACCTACCTGTCAATAACGGTTGCATTTAAACACGAATGTTCTCTTTTTTGGCCTATTTTGTGAAAAACTATGTTCTTAAATAGTTCCTTGACCTGATTGTAAGATGTTCAGCATGATATGCTTCGTGATGAGAGTAACTGTGATGGAGGATCCATTGTAGAGAAACTTGAGTCCTTTGTTCAAGGTAAAGTTAGTGAGTCCTTTGCCATTGGATTAGGCTATTTTCTTTGGCAATGTGTTTCAGGTGCAGGTCCCTACTACGTGGCGTGGCAGGAACTTTCTTAACCAAATATACTGTTATTTATCCTTGTAGTTATCAAAAGTGAGTTGTAAGTAAGTAAAGCTCAAGCTTAGTTTCTTTAACTGTTCATTAGCTTCTACGCCACATTTTTAATTTGAAGATTTAGGTAACAATATTATGATGCTGTTTAAAGTATCGTACCCAGTTACAGATCAAAATGTTAAAATGAAGACCAGTATTATTGAAAAATTAATAGAGCTTTGAAATGCCTTTGGCTTCACTATGGTTGGTTTTAGTGGCTGGTTCATGATAGTTTCTTTATGGATCCACGAGGATTAGTAGTGCAGGCTATAGTCTCTAGTGGCTGCACAAGAACTATAGCTCTGAAGTTATGGTGTGCAAGTTTCAGGAGGTACAGGAAGGAGATGGTTTCCTCCTCTTTCTCCTCCCCCCCTAGTTTAATCCCTTTTCTTAATATCCGCCTTGCCCTCCCCAATCTTCATCTTCTTAAAAACTACACGTTTGAAATTAACTAAGTGCTAGCGCCCCCCAAATTTTTCCGAAAACCAAGACCTCCAGCTTGAAGCTAACCGTGACTATTCCTTAATGTTTGCTGCAGGTGCAAGCAAAAATGCTGAGGGTTTGTTTCAAGATGTACTGGGTCGTAAAGATGATGCTGACAGAACTAGGAATGCACTTAATGTACTTCAGAGATTCAGATTTCTGTTCAGCCTTCCACAGTGCATTGAGAGGAACATTCAACTAGTAAATATCACAAATTATTATTAAACCAAGAAAACTGCTCGTCTTTTGCAATAATATATTAGTGTTTGGTTCAGACTGCATTGATTGGTGTGGTGCTATATTAAGCATGTAGTAATTTAATTTATTAGTTACAAGCTACAATATTCCAGAGATTAGCACTTGAGTCTGGTGGTTCATTGCATAATTAGCAGAAGTACACTCAAGCTCAGTAAGCCAGTAGAAGGCTTATACAAGGCTTAGAAAGATATTTTCAAAGCTCATTAAGAATATAATACAATATATAAACCTTATTGTATTATAGTTCCGTGCAAATTAATATAATAATTAATAACAATCATTGAATAAGTAGGATAGGAAGAATCATGCAGATTGAGGAGGATGTTTAATCTACCAATGCTGATGGCCGAGGTGGATAACATCCTCTGAGATGATTTGCATAATTCTTCACATCTTTTGACAGCTGAATTCAATAATGAAATTGTTAATTATTATTCATTCAAAATATTTTTTAGTTTTTAATATGCTTACGTCCAAGTTTGTTTTCAAAAAATATTTGGCCTATACTTCTCGGCATGGTTTCAGGATGTAAACAGATGTTTTATCTTGTAGATACTCCTCGAAAAGTAGATAAAACCCATTGAGCAAGATGTTTTGTGTATTCTTGCATTACTTCAATATCAAATATAACATCAAATTGATGGTATATTGCTTAATTATGGCAAGCGCCTGTTGGTCAAGAAGAATTAGCTGGGGGATTAGAGGCAATCGGAAATGGCAAAATATTATTAATGAATAAATTGTATATCTTGAGACTAAAACAATGTTGAAACTCCTAAAATAAGTCACTTTGAATTTGGCTATTTTCTTTTTTTTTTATAGTAAATGAATCTGGTCTTTACTTATTTCTTTAGGGTGAATATGAGATGGTAATTAGTGATTATGGAAGGGCCAAGTCATTATTTGCAGGAACGGATATAAAGATTTTCAAAAGAGGTGTGGTGATTGCTATTGTTTATGGACCAACATGTTGTTTATAGAATCATGTATTTCTTCTCGCTGGAATTTATATATTCAGATCTGTCCTTATGTACTTTTTCCTTTTCTAATGTACAGTGCTGCAAGAAGTTGAAGCAAAAATAGAAGGCTTTCGACAGCATCTTAAATTAAAACTGAGTGACTTGCCATCACCATTAGAAGATCAGAAGAGACTCATTAGGTAATTATCATGTAAAATAATAAAGTGTGAAAATTATCTCACTCTCATCAGCAGCATCCAAAGCAACTTTTGGTAAATTTATATAATTCTTTTATCATCCATTGCAGTCATGCAAGCAAAATCAGCTCTTTTCAGTTAGATTGACATCCATGATTTTTCTGCAGTTTAACAAGATTTGGTGGTTCACCATGTTGTAATGATAAACACGAAAGCATACAGAACTCTTCTTTTCAAGAACAACTCATTGCAAATTCATCGTTTGTTGTTGTCCAGTATAGCTAAGGCTATGTTTTAGGAGTAAATATCCAAGAGATAGGATGTCACCAATCATGTCTTGGTATGGTAGTTTAAAGCAGGTTAAGTTAATCTGTTCGTATTACTAACTTCAAATTATTATTTTCTAGTTCATTGTTAATTATTTCCCTAAATTAATCAGATAAAATTAATGTAAGAAATACTTTTCAATTAGAGAACGGTATTGTGATTAAACTTTATCCAAACTGTATGTAGATTCAAAAGCAGCAAAATAGGCTCTTGGCAGTGTAAAACGTGGCTTAGGAATGACTGGCCTGATGATTCCTTAAACATGTTGCCATGATCCAGATCATTACATCACTGCATGAAATGATCAATATTTTCTGTGTGTTTTTCAAGAAGACCTTATAAAGACCTTTAAGTTGAAACTTGCAGTTGAGGGTGGCATATTTTGATATGTGGATATTTGTAACTTATGGCCAAATTAACTGTTTTTGTAGTCACTACAATCTGAGATGTGGAATTTGGTTTCAGATATCTGGTAGACCTAGACTATCAGGGGGACCCTGCTTGGGAATGTCTTGCAAATCAGAAAGACTGGTTACTCAAATTACTGATGAGCTCTCAAGAAGATCACAAATCTAAGGGTATAAACCATTGTCTTATGTTTATCACATAATAAATTATTCTATATCAAGGTCTTGGTGTTCCATCACAAAGGGGAGTTTACTGTGTTTTCACTCCCCTTTAGATTCTGTTCCCATGCTTCAAGTTGATTCAGCAAAGGTTGATTTAGACATCAGAACATCAAGAAGTGCCTTGTCTTTAGGTTTGTAACTGATTTCAATTCATAATGATACCAATGATACGTTTAAGAGACTGTTGTCATTTATGTTCCATTTTGTCTTGTGTTAATTAAGTCTGATTTAGGGTTTAATAATAACACATCTTATTCATAATTTAGCATCCTACCGAGGTGAATCTCTGGGGATTCTTGGAGTTTCGTCACCACCAAATAAGACCTCATCAGTAGAGTGCAGCAGTAAGTCACCATAGTTACAGTTTTTTGCTGACTATGTACATTGTATACAAAGGTTGAAATCTCTGATAAATCGAGCGCTAGTTAATCAGCCACAAGACTTTCTATAACACATTTGGTAAAAATCTAGGCTAGCCTCAAAGTGTGTCGTTTCCAAATGAAGGGTTTACTAGAAGAGTTGTTCTGTGGCTGGTTTTGAATTCTTTTAGTACATCCAAAACGGCACTTACATATTTCTCCAATTAGTTTGAATAGATTGAAGCTGCATTAAAATGGCCTTTCATCATCATCATCATCATCATCATCATCATCATCATCATCATCACCATCACCATCACCATCACCATCACCATCACCATCACCATCACCATCACCATCACCATCACCATCACCATCACCATCACCATCACCATCACCATCACCACCACCACCACCACCACCACCACCACCACCACCATCACCATCATCATCATCATCATCATCATCATCATCATCATCACCGCACTGCATAATTAGGCTTTTTTCGAATTGCTCCAAGCCTTTGTTTCAAAGCGAGGCAAAGTGCGAAGCAACAGATATAAAAATGATTTTTTTATTCTCATACAAAGAAAACACATGTCCACAGGGATGCAGTTTGTGTCACGCGTGTCATTTCTTTGTATCAACAGACCTGTCTTAGTTTGTGCTTTTAATTTTCTTTTTGTTTCAGTGAAAGGTGTGAGTGCCGTACCACAACGCGTACTGTTTGTAGAAGAACTTTCAGAACTGTTAATAGAAGGCTTACCGGACTTGTGGAAACTTGGCCAGGCGTATTTTAACGGCGATCTTGCAGCTGATGTATGTGCTCAAAAAAAGAACTCATAGAAAGTCCTGTAGATTTGTGTGAAAGATCATTTTTGATAGGAGGGTCAGAGAAAAGTACGAGCGAGAATGAAACGTGTATTTTTTGGTTGTTGTTGTATTTATGATAGCTTGTGGTAATAGTCACTGTTTGATGCATTCTTTAGTCTAGCAGTGGATCATCCAAACAACTTAATGCAACTGAACAAAAGAGGAAAACGTTTGAGGTGGGTTACCTTAATACAAAGTATACAAAAACCATCAGTTAAGCACTTTCTTTTCAGTAGAAACTAAATGGGCACCATGTGCATGACAACTGAGTTTGTTTCGTATAATTTGTATCATTTACACTGTAGTTTTTGAAATGAAAACTTTGTTCATTTTAAGGCGCTTGATATTTGAAATGGCTAGTAGTAAAGGTCAAATTTTAGCCTTGTGAATTTGTGGAAAGATCATTAACTGGCACATTATGTCGTTAGTGACTATATGAATTATGTCAAGCCGCTTCTTGGATTTTGGTGGGGTGCCTTTAACCAGATCCCTTTGTTTTCAGGACATGATCGTCGATGTGGCGTCGTTGTATGCAGATTTGATAAAGGCGGCATTCTTTCCAAGTTGCCCTGCAGTACTAAGTATTTCCAGCAAAGAGAAGCAAAGCTCATCATGGCAGAGTCCTGCAGATGGAGTGGGTGCCTGGCTTCCCTCCTGTGTTAGACATGTCAGGTACAAAGTAGCGCCGGCGAACCAGAACAGACGAAACATAAAAACAGTTACATGTGTCCCATATTTAGCTGTCAGCAGTGCTTTAAGTGAATTAAGTCATAAGCTACTGAACAGGATTAAGCGATATTGGTATTTGTAATTCGCCCTAGGATGATTAACTGCTACAGATAGCTTTGAGACCAGGAATCACAGAACAGACCGTTAGAAGATTTTGATTTTGCCAGTTTTGTCAATAAGTCGAGACAGATAGAGAATTACCTTCTAAGTCATCAAAAGTTGATGAAACAGACCAAGAGATTAGAGATTTTAATATGTTGCATTTTCGGTACTAGGTCTTGTATGGAGTCTTTACAGAAGCTGTCTCTACCGCCACAATCTTTGGAACCAATCAAGAAGCTTGTCGGTGATCTCAGACTACTTTGCGCCAAAGAAGTGTTTAAGGAGGCTATTGAAGGTAATCTAAACGAAACGATACGGTGCCAGTTTTCCATCTCTTGCAGCCTGTGGCTGAATTGCAGAGGACCTGAGGGCACAATGCAAGTCAGTTAGACCATAACTGCGGGGCCTACGTCACCTACTCTTGTCTCGTTTTTTTTTTTCACGTCTCCTTCCGATTAATGTATAAGGATGAAGAAAACAAAGCGAAAGGCTTAACGTCATCGCCCTAATGATGGGCTCATGTGAACGGAGACAGGGTTTTATTCACGGTTAGCCTGGTCTCATTAGTTTTTGCTCGGGCGTTTCCATGGGAACGACTCAAGCTATGAAATGAGAAGGGTTTTTTTCTTCTGGCACAAGTCGCCCTCCGGCGCCTTCAGCGCGTGCGCAAGATATAAGAGTATGCGTAAAATAGGTTAGCGTTCTAAACCAGAGCACATTGCACATGGCTGACTGAGACACGGTGAGCAAAGGCATCTGTATTCGGTGAAAAAAATTCAGTGACCATGAGAATGAATTATGTCGTTTGTTATACGCGAAAACTTTATACCAAATGTAAACGCTGTTCATCTCTAGACCTACGGTAAAAGAGGGCGAGCAAACGGTTCAGTTCGTCAACTGGTCAGAAACTGAATAACTGTTCTGAGTGAAGGTCGGTGAACCTTATCAAGAAGCCCTCTCGAAGTGGTGAGCTGCCAACGGAATTTGGACTGAGTGTTGTTTATATTTCGATATACCTTGGCGGCCTTTGAAGATTGTGATTTCTTGGATGAAGTTTTCTCATTTGAATTTTTTTTTATACGGACGCCCGAGCTCACGCAGTAAATATGCGTCTAGTTTCTATGAAGACCTTTGTTGGTTGGCCGGCCCCTCCCACTCAGCAGACCAGCACTCTTCAAACTGAGATATTAAACCGGTGGGGGTTAGTATTGTGTAGTAGAATTGTACGATACGCGCCTTGCGCCCAAACATGTGGTTTTTATTGGCACAGTGTCATGGAAAAGTTTATTGAATGGGCGATGAAATTGGTAAGTAAAATCCTGGTTTATTGTGTTACCACGGCTTTTCAGGCGGCGAGATGTTCTGTCGTTAAGAAAGCAGACTCTTAGAACAGTTTTCTTGTTGTTTCACCTTGTTGTATGTGACTGGCAGCAGTCGAGTCAGTCGACATTTGGAAAGTACTTGTCAGGTATGTATATTTTTTTCAGATATCAAGTCCTTGCATTGTAATGAGCTATGGAGTTTGGAATCGCAGGAAGGCGTTGGTCGAATCACAAGCTTGGTAGGTAACTCAGAACTGGCTGACAAAGTGAATATCGAGTTAGTAAACAATTAGTCACACATAATGCAGGGGGCACGGCTTGCAAGAGGCATTTGTTAGAACTGGAGCTGCATGTACTTCTTTCGGGTGAATTACCTTTCCATGAAAATAACTACAGCCGTATTAAGAATAAGATCTTAAACGCCCATAAAATTACAAGAAACTAGCTTCTGCTTCATGCTGCTGCTGTTCCTTAACCTTAGTAGATCGTTGGGGCTTCAGTGACCGACACAGCCGACAGCCTCAAGAAGTTCTCTCGCACGTCCCCTGTTTCTGCTCTAAGGAAACCAGTGAGCGTCCTACCCTCACTTCCTTGATATTCTTGCCCTCTAGGACTCTAGGATTCATTTTTTTTTTCAAGGCTGGATGAACGCGACACACGTCCTAACTATTTCAATTTCTACTTCTTTTTGGTAGTAAGCAAGTAATCATATGACTCAATGAACTTAAAACGTAACTTTGGAGGGGCGATAATTCCTCGGTATAAATTAAGAGCGTTTCTTCCTGTATTTTCAGCATTTTTAACACCCACGAAAATTGAATTAAAATGTGAGTTTTCTTGGTATCCGCAGTAGTTGACAGTTTCCTTAGCCGTGTTTTTTTGACGTGTCGCTAGAGCTCTTAATCATTATCCAACTACATGTACTTATCCTCTACTTTCTACTCCAGCCGTTGATGTTTGAGAATATTGTCATGGAAACACTGCATACGTTGCGAGAAATGGTCACACATGGCGCGGAAACGGAAAGGAGAAAGGTAACAGTGCTCACTCACCGGATGGTTAACTACCTTTTAAACTGAGCTCTTGAAAAGAAAGGGTTTTAGCCCTTCCTTAAAGCCCCTTACTCCCATAACGTTGTATTCAAAATGCTTTTGTTTCGTTTGGCGTAAAAATAAACGAAATCTTTCCATTGTGCGCAAAACGCATGCCTATTGATAATAAGTACATGTTCCTCCACAGCCTGGCTGAAACAGGTTGGCTTTTGTATATTTTCAATTTTCCATAGTCCTGTTCATCGACGCTCCTCTGGGGTCATTTAATAAAACTTTTACACGTGTAGTTTACAAGTTTAGCTATTGTTTTCAGTTTCTAAAACAATGGTTACACTTGTAAATTACATTGTTAAAGTCTTATTATATTGACATCCTGGGGTCAATTTAATAAAGCTTTTACAAGTGTAATTTACAAGTGTAACCATTGTTCTAGGGTCTGAACACAATAGCTAAACTTGTAAATTTGACTTGTAAAAGTTTTATTAAATTGACCCCTGGAGACAGAGGTAAGGACTTCTTGTTGTAGAACCAACAAGCTTCTACTGACATTATTCTATTACTCAATGAATCGTTTGCCTTCCATTATGTAGAATATTCAATTGAAGACAAACGCTGTTGATCTTTTCAAGGACATGTTTGAGGTTTGTTGTACAGCAGGGTAGAGTCAGTTCTGTGTGTATGTTTCTGTGTGAACTGTTTGTGTAATTTACCTCAGTGACTCCCTGAGTTACCATCAGTGACAGTAAACTCTATCTCTTAGACACTCGTATTGTTATAATTTAAACTTCAAATACAAATGTGTATTTTCTTCCTCCACTTAGGCCTTTATCGAGTGCCTGCAACATTTAGCCTTTCAACCCGATCAGGAGTCAGACAAAGTCTCCCTGTAAGAGTTTGTTTTTTCATATCATGCTTGTTTTGTACACTAATTTGTATTGGAATAAAACGTATTTTCCTTGTTTTTTATGATCAAATGGTTGCTAACAACAACTTTAATGCAACACCCTAGTCTCCGACTTTGTGTCGGCACCTGGGGACCCTGTATCTGTTTATAGAAAAGTTTCAAACTCTACAGGACATCCACTTTTATCTATAATGCCTCGTGTCAACTCGTCTAGCTAGCTATCATCTTAGCAAAGAAACTTGTAATAAACCTAAGATTAATAACTCTGCGTTTTAAACTCTTTTATTAACTGTTAAGTTTTTAAATACGAATTAGTTTTGTAATTTGTCAGATTTTAATTGTTAGTTTTTACCTTTTTATACTTTTTACTAGATGTAAAATTTCTGAATCAAATACACTTGTAACAAAAGATAAGTATTTTTGTCTTTTGACCGAATGAAGACTTAATTATTACTATATTATTATACGGAGATCGGCGTACATGCACCTGTGCTGGGTTATGTGTTGAAGTTCTTGTGGTGATGTGTTTGTTGTGTAATCAGGTCTGGCCCTCAGGAAAGTAGCTCGATTGGTTCTCAAGACAACTTGGAGAGGTCATCGTTATCGACAATGGAGGACAGCACTCCTGTTATTGTAAGTTAATGGCGCACATATGTTATTAAAATTTGTTAGCGTCTTTTGTCACACGGAGACAAGAGCAGGCTATCAACGTCTTCACTTGAGTTCAGACTGTAAACTCCAAAATTTGGCTCGTAGTCTGAGCACTGTTGCATTTTTGGTAGCGATGTAGTGACAGACAGTGAAGGCATACATGCAGTATTATCAGAAACAACGTACTTTATTTAGGTGTCAGTGTATTTAGCACGCAATACTAACTGAGGACCTGGGTTTTACTATTTCTACGCGGTCATCCTTGACAAGCGAAGGTCCAGCTGTTTGCAAGGCAAAGGCAGTACACCCTATCTCAGTTTTGTTAAGACCCTGGGTATTGCTCCTTTCTCGGGAATTGAACCCACGACCTCCCGCTCTCCACACCAACAGGTTACTGACAAAGCTAAACTGACCGCGGTAAATGCAGAATTGTGACACTTATCACACTTTTTTGCGGCCATCCTCAAACGACTCCGACGCGTTGGTCCAAACTTATCCAACAAGAGCGCTGAATCTTTCGTTCCGATCGTCTCTCCCTATCTGACCACAGGTTAAGGTTTCTTATAAGGCCAAAGAATCAAGGGTTTAAAACCATGCGTTTGTGTCTCTTGAACCCAGACTAACTCAATCTATTGCCATTGCTAGGATGAAAGGCTGCTGATTGTACTAAACAACTGTCGCTATGTGCGGAACAATGTTCTCTCCAAGCTAGTTGACTGCTTTAGAAGTAATGACTACCCTGTCGGTGACAAGCTCAAGAAGGTAACGCACCTATCAGAACTTGATTAATATGAACTAAATAAAAAGGTTACTAAACGATTTCAAGCATTCATTCATGAATGACTTGGCGCTGTGTCATCAGCAATTTCATCTTTTCTTTCAATTGTTACTCAACGCCTTTATATAGGTACAGAAAAAACCAATGCTGTCTGTTCTATTGTCTTCAGGATCTTACAAGTGAGTTAAACGATTTAGAAGGGAAGATTTTTGATGCATACATTGAACAGAAAGCCGACCCACTGATAGCATATGTGGAGCCTGGGATGACGATATGCGATTTTAAATGGCACAACTGCCTTCCACCAAAAGGTAAACATTTATTAGAGGCAATTTTATTGTGGTCAGGTAGGTTGTCTTGTACTAATGATCCGATTCTGGCAGTGTTTTCTTGCGTTTTCAGGGAGGTTCTTATACTTCTCTCTGAGTTTGCGCTACTGAGATGAATTTTTTTGTATCTTATTGCAGATGTTCGTAGCTATGTGAAGGAGGTTCTAATGAACCTTGTTACTGTGCATGCGCAGGTAAGTACGATCAGTGGCTGATCACGGGGAGGTCAAGCCAGGTCATAGCATTCATACTAAATAGTGATAAGCATTTCCAGCTCTTTAATTAGCGAACTCAGAAGTAATATTTGCAAAATTTTCGACACGTTAACATTGGCCCTTATGGGCTCTTGAGTCTAAGACGTTTTCTTAAAAATGCCAATTTCCCTTCATAATCGACGACGTATTTTTGTAATAAGCGTTATATTCATTCAGTTATAAACTGCTTTAATTTCCCTGGTGTTGTTTTGATAGTTGTTGTTGTTTATTTTTCACGTTTTCTGACACAGATGTCACACAATATTCGTCCAGGTTTTGTTGACTGCTCGCACAATACTTTACATCAAAACAAATGTAGTCAAACTTTTATCAGTGAATGTAAGACTTAAGAGTAGTGACAGTGTGGCCGAGGACATCCCGGGTTCAAGACCAACTTTGACCACTTGATAGCGTTGTACCTCGCTAGCCTTTACTGTAACCTAGCAACTACAAATTGAGCTTTTAACCAGGCTGTCTTATTTGCTCAGCTCTACTTACCTTCCGTCATTTTCTTGTGCCTGTAAAATTAACGGGAGTGAATAAAGCTTCCTTATTATTAACTTATTTAATATTAAGTCGCTGCTGGATCCGTAGGTTTCAATTAGGCACCTTAACATAGACCCTTTCTGCTTACGGATTCTGGGATGCCAACATGTTTGCCGCCGGTAGTTAAAGGCGTTAATAATTTACCAGCTGTGGGTGTGGTATCGGTCTACCTGCATTTGCGGCCATGGGTCGGTAAAATTTCCCCCTACCCGTACACCGAAATGCTGTATTTTAGGTCAGGGACAAACGTCGAACTTGGCAGTTAGCATTAGGCTCGTCTCATGTGATTTTTGACGTCTGACTAGGGCCTTACAGGTCTCTATTAATACTACTATTTTGTGGGCAGGTGTTTGCTGTCTCAGAGGAGCTACTGACTCAGGTGCTGTGCCGACTGACTGATATGTTAGCAGATGAGTTTTGCAGACTCGTATCTGCGGTCAAAACGTTTACTTCAGCTGGTGCTGTCACGGTGCGTTTACAAAAACATTTTATTGATAGCTCCTTTATTCTCGCACAAGTAGGCTTTGCAGAGAAAAAATCCTTTATTGTGGGGTAAGAGGGATGAGATGGTATTCGTTTGCTTCGCTTTGAAAAGGTTCTTTGACAAAGATCCAATCACAAGGATGACCTAAAAACAGGACTTTGTTGTTTCTAAGGCCGTGTTCCGAAGAGTTATAAGATACTTGTGGAGTTAATATGGATATATCACAATCGTGGCCGACGCTGGCCCATCGTTCGGGTCAATGAAGCATTCTAGGGAGAACTCGTATTAATATAATCGTTGTATTCCTATTACTATATTTGCAGACCAATCGAATGTTCTCTAAATGTTTTGCTCACAGTCCCATTGTTGTTTTAGGCGCACTTGGAAGCACGAGCTATACAAGAAGCATTGGCTGCCTATCTCACACAACACTCCAGGTACTGCAGCTGTATTATTTGGCGATTTTTAAAGTAGCTTTTGATATATCCTGCTCTTGTCTAAATATCCAATTAACACCTCAACTCCCATGCGAAACCCCAAAAAGGAAATAAAAACGAACACCTATTGCCATCGCGTTCTCACTGGAGGCCGCACGAGTTTATTGTAATCAAGGCGGTAACAAATAAAGCTCGGTTAACATTTGTAAAAAAAAACAAGAACAAAAAGGGGAGAACTAACGGGCATTCATAGGATGAAAAAACCTCTCCGTGCTGGCAACAGCAAAGCAAAGGAAACGTTCCGGCCCTATGAATAATCTCCCACGACCTGCGTGGCTCGGTCTTAACAGATTACTGAAAGGATTAAATCCCTAAGGATCTAGAGACCGCTAAACGCGATTGAATACTGTCCTTAACATAATCATCTTTTGCTTTCTCAATCACCCAACGGCCGTGACGCTTAAAAAGTCTGTCCTGAATACTAACATTAGCAGCAGCCGTTGCTCCTCCGGCTCGGAGACTATGAGTACCAATGTTAGAAACGTCAGTAAAATATCTGGCTCTTACACAGCTAATCCCTTGGCGTCGGACCTTTTCTTTTCGAGGGCTCGGCTTGTGATGCTGCCCTGCTCTCTGCGGGTGACATGTCCGATCCATCTCCATCGCCTTCGCATAATGATGGTCTCCATGCTCTCTTGGTTGCAGCGGGCGAGAAGTTGTTGGTTCGAGATAGTCTCAGGCTAGAAAATACGCAGGATCCTTCTGAGGTTCTTTGTATGGAAGGTGGACAACTTGTTCAGGTCACACTCCGTCATCCTCCAGAATTTCGAGCCGTACAGTAGAGTGGAAAGCACACAGCTCTGGCACAGTCTTGGTTTGGTCTTGGTGCTGTACTGGGATGACTTCCAAACGTTGTTCATCATTCTACATGCGTTTCTGGCCTTGCTGAGACGATTCTTGTTGTCCTTTGCCCGCTCCGCCATCATGTCTGACAATGCTGGCAAGGTAGGTGAACTCCTCGGTTGTTGGAATGTCTTCTCCGTTCACTTTGACTGGTGCAGGATGTTGTACATTCAGCGTCATGACGTCTGTCTTCCTCTAGCTGATTTTCAGGCTTACTTGCTGGGCAAAAGTGCTAAGACGGGACGTCTTCTCTTGCATGTGCTGGTGGGTGTGTGAGACCAGTGCGAGATCGTCAGCGAAGTCCCGATCTTCAAGCGTTGACAGGAGGGTCCATCTGATGCCACGTGGTTGGTTTTCTGTTGTTCGCCGCATCACCCAGTCGATAACGATGTTGAAAAACAGCGCGGACATTGAACAGCCTTGCCTGACACCAGTCTTGACTTCAAAACTGGACTTGCTGTTCCCCATGTGAAGTTGTCGTAGAAGCTGGATGAATTGGACAATCTGCTGTGGGATCCCGTATGCCATGAGGATGCGCCAAAGACTATATCGGTGGACGCTATCAAAGGCTTTTTCGAAATCTACAAAGTCGATGTGCAGCTGTCTCTGTCATTCTGTGCACTGCTCAATAATGTTTTTCAAGGTGAATACCTGGTCTATAAATCCTCTTCGTTTTCGAAAACCCGCTTGCTCGTTTCTCAATCGCTGATCTACTTCCTCTGAAATTCGCTGTTAAGTCTTCTGGTAGCTGTTTCTACTCTCATATAGCTACCAAGAGTGGCTGAAGAACTTGTGCTGCAAACTCCGGATCTGCCTTAAATAGCTATGCGCTAAGGCTGTCCTGACCCGGGGCTTTTCCGTTCTTGAGGGATCTGATGGCTGCCATAATCTCTTCTTTCTCTGGTGGTGCAGTGTTCAGTTCTAGATCTTCTCCAGGATCTTGCACGTCTGCTTCCGTTGGAGGTGGTGGTCTGTTTAGAACTTAACTGAAGTGTTCTGCCCATCGTCTTGTTCTGCTTCTGTGGTAAGAAGTCGCCCTTGCTTGTCCACAATTGGCGAGTCTGTTGTTCCTCGGTAATTGCCGCTGACTAACTTTGTGATCTTGTACACCTTTCCTTGCTGTCCTCTGCTGGCTGCCTCTTCTGCCTAACTTGCTAGGCTTTCCATGTACGCCCGCTTGTCTGCTCTTATTATCCTCTTCACTGTTCGGTCAGCTTCCCTGTATTGTAGCGTGCGTATCTCTTTCAGCCTCTCCGACTTGGTCTCTTCAGGATATGGTGCTGGTCGTCGTCTCTACCGCTGTTCAGCACTGTTTCTCTGGTGTTGGTTCTGCATCTGCCTGATCCTGTGCATCTGCTCTCGCTGATTCCTATAATGTGTAGATTATAGTGTCTCTTCTCTTCTGTCACTTGTTCCAGCTTTCCTGTCTCATACTTGGTTCTCACGTTCCAGAATCCAATTCTGGTCTTGGTTTTGGCACTCAAGACTTCAATCTTCCTGTCAGTGGCCTCCTTCTGGCTTCCCCCATTGTCGTACATACGAGTATCTTCCGATGATTCTAGAAGCCCATCACACCCAGTAGCGTCGATTTCTTCTGTTGCCGTTTCCGTAACAGGAGTGTTTTTACGGAACAGGATTGTTAGTCCTGTGTCCAGCCCCAACCTGGAGGACCAGTGGATCGCGCTTCGTCAGGCCTCTACCGTTCGACCTGTCTCCCGCTAGCATAGCTCTAGGGATCACTGAGACACCGACCGCGACAAGGTGGCGATCCTTCAGTTGCACCACTCCCTAAATACTCTACCAAGTCCCTTGACACTAAATACCGACAAGATAATGTTTTTTCCGCTAATTTCTTCAAAACCGCGGAAAAATTGAATTAAATGAAGCTAACGTGGAGGGATTGGCTCTAGTGATACAGTTCTGGCGATATATCACCATTTTATCTCAGTTATTAAAATCAGTTTTGTATCACTTTTGCACTGACCCACAACCACTAGCCCCCTTTAGTAATCCTGACCGTCGAGATCAGGCGAATGGGATTCGTCGTCATTTCCAGGGTAACAATTATTATCTGATAGGGGTTACCTGTCAAGTACTTAACAACTTGCATGTCCAACGAACGATAATTATAACTGTGTTAACAAAGTTCTATGGCATTTGTCTGTGTGATATTTTAGAGAAATGTTCCAAGCCACATTCAGCAAGGTGCCGGCCATAACAAAGGATTCTGATAAAAGGTTAGTGTTTAGAGAAAACTCTTTGGAAAAAATATGTACACTTTTATTTGCACTTAGCCTGCTACATGACTTCACAAGAAGCAAACACGTTTTTTGTTACACCATTCAGCTCCTTACTTGCTTAGTTATAGAACCCAGGCGCCTTTTTGTTACCATGGTTTCAATTAAAGTATTACCGTGACTTTAGTGCACTAAGTAACACGATTTTTTCATAACTGAACCCGGATTAAACAAAAGCTCAGTAAAATCGTTCGAACGGGACTAAAGGGATTATTTATGTTAGAGGGGCCGTTGCTACACGTTTGTCAGTATGTTTTACCAAACCAGCTCCTTTTCAGAGATAGATTTCAAGTGAATTATTGGGGAAGGAAAGAGGATTTTCTGCGATTTATTAACAGCTTGACTTTAGCAGTTCCCCTACGTAAGGATCGTTATGTACTTCTTCCTTAAATGATTACGCTCTACGAGGTGTGGTTTCTTTTTCCTTAGAGACAGTAGAGCGACCAAAACTGTCTCTCGCGAGGACAGCAGGAGACTCGCAAGCGAGAAAGATCTAAGATGGAACTGACTACAAAAAGAACCTGGCGTTTTACTTTTTTGCGTTCTCCTCCCAATGCTTAATTCTTATTAATTAATTAAGATTTCTGTTGTCAACACATAAATCGCTCTTGCTTCTCTCAAGGTGGCAAAGTGGGGGTACCTTTCACGCATCACGCCAATTTTTTTAAGCTATCACGGATCACGGAAAAAATAACATAATGTAGTTAATTTTTTTTTATTTTTCCGTGATGCGTGATAGCTTAAAAAAAATCGGCGTGATGCGTGATAAACAAGTATATATTATCATTTGATCTGAGGAAATCAGAGGTCGAGAAAGGAGAAAAAAGGGCCAAAAGCTGGTGTCATAACTATCTATTTTTAGTGTCTGCTTCTTGTTTCAAATGATATTCACCAGCACAGAAATTTCAAAGGAAAAAAGCCTGTCACGCGTTGTGAAAATAGAACTCACGCATAACGCTGCCAGCCCAAATCACGCCTTACGCGACTCATTTGGGCCCGATCACGCATCACGCTGATAATTTGGGTCCCACCACGCGTCACGGAAAACCCCTTTGCCACCCTGTTCACTGAAAAACACGAGTGGTCATAGTTTACTGTTATTTCTTGTGAGGCAATCAAATACAAGTATTCATGTTCTCTTATTTTCGAGATAATGTATGACATTGTTACTATGACTGGATTGCAGGTTGATAGAAGCTTTGATGACAACTTTCAAGCGACGTATGCGTTTTCAGTTACAGTGCTTCCAAGTGAACATGGAGGAACTATAACCCACATAAAATCTACACTGAATTATGGCGAAACAACAAAATATGCAGATATTTCTGTCCTTATTAAAAGCAAATGAATTAGAAATTCAAAAATAAAATGCTTACTTGCCAAAAACGACGTCATAGGGTAGTGACAAAACTGCTTATCAACTCGTACCTAACGTAACCTTTTCCAAATATACAAGTTTTATTTCTTACTGCTTTATTATCCGTAGTCATTGTTGATTGGATCTCGGTGCAAAGAAAAATAGAAACAAAGAAAACGAAAACAGGAGTAATCATTCCCTACTAAACTACCAACAGAGCACCATCATGATTTAAAGACGTAAAGGATTGAAACATTATGCCTTGGAATTGAAATCGTTAGCTGCTTTGTATTAGTCAGACTGAGTGGCCGTTTGAGGTGGTGAATTGTTTTCTAGCATGTTTAATATTTGCTTCTTGTTCTGTCCAGGCTTATCTACCTTAAGGTGAATAAAGACAAGTACATCGGGTTCTCTTTTGTGGAACATGGCGGACAGCTCGTTCGTTTATTAACCTCTTTAGTTCCGGGGTTGTTATTTGTAAGTCAAATGTGAGTTTCAATAAACTACAGTTTTGTTTTAGCTTTTACTTGTTGTTGTACTGTCAACTGCTTCCAAGTAGAATTTATCGACCGCTTATACATGGTCACGACAACCAGAGGTTTCTGAAATTCCCTGACTTTTCCCTGAACTCGAGTAATTTGTTTGACCTGCAGCAACCATGTTGTAAAGGGCCTCATAAATAGCCAATTTTTCATGAAAATGACCCAATTTAAAACAATTTGAGTGGTTTCCAATCCCCATTAGCTTTTTACAGACGTTTTCAAAGGAAACGAAACCACTATGATGTGAAATTGCATTTCCAAAGCGTTTCGCTCTCGTCCGATTGCCATGAAAGTTACTGTATTTACAACTCCCAAAATTCATCCCAAAGTATTTACCTGCCGGCGACGAGAAGTAAGAGCGCAGTCCGCATTCCGTCACTATGACAAATGCAATGTCAATGAAACACTTCACATAACAAATCTTCATGTCTATCTAATAGAGCTGAGGTGGACATTTTTTGATGGAGTTCGTAGTTGTGACCTAGTTAATGCTCAAACTTGGGGAGGTCTCACTCCTAAGAAAAATGAAGTCGATCAGTCATCACTGGTCGCATGGCTCTAGATTTACACATGGTTTGTTCCTTGTGACATCATACATCATTTTTCTTGGCTGATTTCCTTCCACGGATATTGAAATGCGTCAGTTGCTTTCCTATCCTTTCTCCTCCACAACTTTTTTTTCTCCCTGGTTCGTACGTTTTCACACCAGGCACTCAAAGCAAATTTATCTTTCCACTGAATGATGAACTGAAATAAGAACGAATGATAAACTTTGGATAAAATACTATGCATTAATAGTGGCAAGATCATCACAGTGATGTTAATCCGAGTAAAATGTTTGTTCAACGAGCCGTCAATTCGCAACACACGAACACGATCTCCCTGTTGGTCTTACGACGTAAAGACGTAATAGACCTCTTTAGCTTGTATGTTATGTTTTCCAAGTGAAGGTCTCAGGGGAATTTGCCACTTTGTCTTTTCATAAATTATGCATACATATGCACGGGAATTAGACCTTAAACCAATGTGCCCTACAATCACTTCTGGGTAAATACTGGCGATAATATATATATTAAGTACTGTTTAAAATACGAGCAGGAGAGAATGATCAGGTTTAAATACTTCATATGTAAGAGTTTTTATGCATGATAATACATGACTGCAAGTTTTTGGAACGGCTTCAAAACCTCTGTCATAGATCACCTTATTCATGCACTAATATTAAGATTTGGAGTTAATTTGGTCTAAAAAATTGGACGTAAAATTTAGCCATGTCTTTATCAGATATAAAGATACTCATTAAACATTAAAATTTCTTTTGTTTTTTCTTTATGAATTATTAATAAGTTTTTGAAGTTCACGTCACACATTGCGAAAATCCCAGATAACAACCAATGAACCAACTGTGCATGTTAAGACCAACTAATAAGAAAAAGCAACTATATTAATAATATGCTGCTTTGCTATCACTCACCGGCCAATAGGCTTGATCATGATGTACATCCCCGTTTTTGAAAAGCAGATGCAGTGCTCTGGATACAAATCCCCATCAAGTTTGCCTGCATCATAATTCCTCCACAAAAACTAATTCTACCACTCCAATCAAAATGGCCAGACAAAGCATCTGGTAAAAGATTCTTCACACTAACTTATTCCCCCCTTGGACAGGAATGTCTCCTGAGCCAGATAAGTATATTCCAAATAGCAGGCAAGGCAGAACTGGGTGTTTTAGTGAACACTCTTGAAAAAAAAACCTATTCATTTTCAAAACATCCAGCACAGCCGACCAATTGTACATTTTGGTAAGTGCCCTTGGTTGCACTGAACAATATCGTGTCAAGTAGAATGCTTTAGCACTGAAATAACTGTTACCTGAGGATCCCAGAGCTCGCTTGCCACGCCCAGATCTTTACAACATCTCATTAATGCATTTGACTTGGCAGCCTCCATAGCTTTTCCATATACCATATTATTGGACGAATAAAACGTATGTTCGCCGACTGTTTGCGCCACAAATCTTCCCAAACAAAACAAGGCATACTCCCTTACAATCAGCTGGCTGTTATCTCGGTCACTCTGCAATTCACAAAACGACCATATTACACTCTTCCTTTAAGAATGTACATTTTCCATGTCCAGGTTGGATATTTCTATTTTTCTGCAAACTTCAGGATGTTTTAATTCCTGTATACATTCTCAGGTTACAGAGTATTGTCCTTTAGTTACATACAACAGATGCAAATCAGGAATTTCAATCCACGGGAAAAAAAGTGCCTGAACACAGTTTGAAAGGTAGGTTGTGGATTGTACCATTCATTGGGTTAGGACTTGTGGCAGGTATAACACGCCAATGACATTACAAGTCTTCATAGCTAATAACATCATGGCTTAACTGACAGACAACCAATAACATCGCAACTTAATTGACCAATCAGGTCAATAACCAGAGTTAAATACCAGCAACAGACGTGATACAACTCACTTTGACTCTGAAGATGACTACTGCACAGATTTTCAAACAGGTCAGTCACTGTCAACACCCATCCTATTCAGGACTACATTCACCTTACCCTACGAGCAGAGGCTACATAATTTTTGTGGTATGACCTGGCAAGGCTACTTTTCGCACGCCACCTCATACCACAAAATGTAGCTTCTGCCCGCAGGGTACATTCACCCAGACGATCATGCTCAACCTACTTATGAAATGACTCCTGGGTTCAAACTTTTCACAGTTTTATAAAGCTTGAATTTGGCATGAACAAAAAATTTGTTCAATATATTTATAAGACACTACACTTATTAAGTCAAACATGAGATTTCAGTTATTGTCATGGCAACATGGATGATTGAAAACAAGCCAAAAATTTTAAATTTTGTTAGGTTTATGCAAAATCTAGGTATTCCTTTTTGGTGTAGAAGATACAACATTCAAAGATACAGACCTGAAACTGAAGAGATTCTCCTCTTGGAAGTAGAGCCCAGCCTCCTGGTCCAAATGCTTGATTAAGAATTCTCCTGTATTTTATTTCAGGTAAGTATATTAATCCTATGCAGGAAATAAAAGGTCATGTCAATCAAACCTAGTGGAATCCAAAAATATCGAGAACAACAGTTTATAATAAAAGTTGCTGCATACCATCGGGTTTGATCTCAATATCATTCTCATTGATGGGTGACATTAAGGCCTGTGTTATTTCAGAACTAAAAGGCATGCTTGCAGCTCCAGAAAAGGCCTCTGATAACCTACAAAAATCAACCGAATATTCCTTGATAAGAAAGTTAGCTTGACTATATGAATAAACAAAAATAAACTGAGTTTTATACAGCCACTCACTTTATAGCCTTAAATATTGAACCTGTCATACATGCATGTCATCCAAAGTGCTCATACGCTAAAAATCTTAACTGAAAGTACCCATAACTACAAGAACTTATGTGAAAAAAATTTGCAACTATTTGCATTAAACACAAATTGTTATAAAACTTTCAAAACCTTCAAATTTTATACTGCCATTTTGGCACACCAGTCTGCTCTCCGAAACTGAGGAGTGGTGGTGGAAATAAAAGAAATGTCGTGAATATCAAGGAACCTGTGACTTCACATGCAAGCAACCAGGTGTTAACTTGTTCTAGTAGATTTCTTCCAATTTACAAACTGAAACAATTAAAAGGTAAAAATAATGCCAGAAAGATGCATTGCAATGAGCTACAAAAACACTGGCAAAAAGGATATGCATTACGTTTTGAGTCCCATATCAAGAGACAACAATACTCTTCCTCCTTGGGATACCTTTATGTGCACTGACTTTAAATTACTTGTAACCACAGTTACAACCCTTTTGGCCAGTGTTACAGATGGAGAGCTCTGGCAGGGAATTTGCATATGGCGCAATGGCGGCCGCACGTGTTTTTTAACGTTGGCCAAATTTTCGGCTACCATTGTTAAGTGCAGGCATCTGCAATTGTATTGCTTTGATGGCAACTAAAGATGAAATTAAGTCACTCTTGGGAGGCCAAAATTGGACCTCTAAAAGCTAAATTAACCTCGATTGAAAGTCATTCTTTGAATTGGAAAAGTCGGTCAAACACTTCTCCGCAAAGTATAATGAGCTCTTGAAGCAAGTAGAGCGCTCAAATGATAGAACAGCAAGCCTTTCCACTAATGTTAAGAACCTAAAGGAAGATATGAAGCAGTGCAAGAAAATAGGGCGCGAAATTGAAGACCTTTCTCAATACTTGCGCTGCGACTGCTTGGAGCTGACAGGCGTTTTACCAACCGAAGAAGTATCTTGTTCTGACCTTGTTTGTTCTATTGGGAAGGAAATGGGTATCAAGCTGCAAGATGAAGACATCTCCACGGCCCACTGTTTACCCACTTACAATAAAAGTGCAGAAGACAAGATTATCGTCAAGTTTACGCGTTATGTTCTTTGCCACCTTGTTTGGACCAGATACAGACAGTGCATTACCATTACTTAATTTATTGGATTTACTTACTGTTACAAATATCTATAAACTACAGCTTCTTAACTTCACTCATCAGTGGCATTCTAAAAAATTACCAAATATCTTTAATCAGCATTTTCACTATGCAAGTGAAGTCCATACATATAATACGAGGTATGCTTCAAAAAGTAACTTCTACAAACCACGTTCCAGGACCAATATAGGAAAGCAAACAACAGCGGCTATGGCGACCGAATTGTGGCAACAGCTCCCTACCCATATAAAAGATCTTTCAACTTATAACTTTCCTAAAACATGAAAAGAATACTTGTTGGCCGAACAATTAACTTACTGAAATTATTTTATTTTAATCATATCGTCATGTACTATGATGACTGTTTTCTCTTCTTTTTTTTGCAATCTATGTACTTTCTTCTTTTTCTTTTTATGGTGTGTGTCTTAAGATGTTTTGTATGTCTAGTTATTGTGATGTCCTGTACATTCGACACTACTTTCAAAGATCTAGTTGCTAGCTCGAAAACCTTATGGTTATCTAGCCGCTAGGCATTTCCTTCTATGTAATAATATTTAGTTTAAATTGTAATTGAATATTCTACGTGTTAAGTTACTAATTATTCAATAAGTTTGACAAACCCTGTAATGGAAATGTGAATAAAGTGTTGTTGTTGTTGTTGTTGTTGTTGGGGCTGCAGCAGTTATCAGTCATAGTAATGGTTTCTACAGAATAAATCATTTATGTCTTGATCTCGCATTAAGGCCAGACTTAAGACTTCCAGTAGTTTAAGTGTTCTGAATATCAAGGGCAGATGATTCTACTCCGTAACAGCTCTTGAATGCTAGATTATCCTTAGGTTTTTCCAATACTACGTCCACTCCTGAGCATCTGACTTTCAGTGTCCACAAGTCATGGCTGTGAATGGCCTGCGAAAACATCCGTTTCTCCTCGCTCTTCGCCGATGGGGACGTTTCGTAAAGAGGAATGTCTGCAACTCAGAGACAGAAATTCCATACAGATGATGTAAAATCTGTCTAGAATCCGGTCAGAAGCACTGATTGGTCGACAGAGTAGTTGCATTGTTTTGGCTATTGTTTACAAATGACAGAATGACAGACAGCAGACAAAAGACCACAAAGGTCAAATGTAAACGCGAAGAATCTCTAACAAAATAGTCAATATTTGTGGAATATAGTCTTCTCTAGATGAAGCATTTGAGTTTCGCTGGAGCTCGTTAGCAGATAAACACAACACTTTACCAGAATTGACCACAAGACACGTAAAATGGACAAATTTATATTTGGAACCCCATGACTACCTGATTTATTATGCAAACATTGCTTTGCGTCATCAGTATGGAATTTCTGCCACTGAGTCACAGACATTCCTCCCCGCGAAATGTCCCCAGTGGGGAAAACAAGGAGAAAAGGATGTTTTTGCAGGCTAGGCTGTGAACAATCTTATACATCAGAGATGGGCAGCTGACAGCCCTGCATCCTTCAAGGCTATGCCATCTGAGATTGTACATAGTCGCCTTCTTAAGATTTCCACACAGCCCCAAACATTCATTATGTATACATGTTTCCACTCTATTCATAAACAGTTTGTGGAAAGTTTTACAACTCAATTGTAAAATGCAGTAAATGGAGCGTGATGCCCTCAATCAACAACATGTAACACAGTGTTATGCTATAGCCCTTATCAAATCTCATAGAAGTTTACTCGTGGTGGGTCAAACTACTGGGTCGTACGTAAATCACGGCTATAGCTGGGAAACTACTGATACAATAGCAATCCTTGTTTTTTGTCGCAGTTGAGGCTAGTTTCTAATGTATCGCTCGTTTTGTATGGCCAGTAAAAATAATTTTCCTCATGCATATCTCGTGGAGCACTTTAGGTGCACGTTCTGTTCTGTAGTACAGTATTTTTCATTGGCTTACCTTGTGATAGCACTCGGACTATAAAAGGCCTAGTAAAAGTCCTGTGTCTCATTCCAAGCTGTATTGCGAAGTTGGTTACTTCAACCGTCCTAAAGTTTTGTAATTCCCACCCTTCCCTCCCTTTGGAGGCTTTGTTGCTGTTCCTAATAAACACGGGTTCACCGCTTTCTTTCGCCTTCGTTTTAAGTCTCACGGCGACTTCCCTAAGCTTTGATTTTAACGCAAACTTTTACATTTGATTGTATTCCAGCACGTGCCGGCGGAGTCGGCTCGTAGTGCTGATAAGATAAAGTTCCTAGAACAAAATATTTGCCTACACCGTTCCATTAAGTTGCACGATGCTGGCCGGAGGTTTCAGCTCGTAGTGCCGTGGAGTGTTAGGCCATATTAAGTTTGTCTCTTTCGGACCTACCTGAACTTGTCCGATCCGGCGCATGTAAATTAGTGCCGGGGAGATAAGTAAGGCTTTATGGTCACGCTATGGAAGTCGTCCACCACGCCGATCGCGGAGCAGTGTTCCCCCCATTACGCCATCTGTTTGTTGTCTTATTTTATTACACTTTGTTGTAAAGTCTAGCTAAAGGAACTACGACATTAAAGAAATATTAATGAAATTGCTGAATGCAAAATAAAATGTATGGGGCTGAGCAAAAATCTTACTGTCATCTATAGTGAAACATGTGGCCCTCAAGGCTGCTGCCTAATGGGTGCCCGGTCACCACGTACAAAACATTGAAAGCAACGTATGATCGATCCGAAGCACAAAAACATACCTACCGGTTGGTATGTACGCTCTTTTGAAAAAAAAAGTCAGTACTCCTGGCCATTGACAAGAGGTTAACATCATTAGCTATAATGTTTCTGTTATTCTTTGAGTTACCTAGCGCTACAATCTCCAGAAGAACAATGTGTGTCTTTGGAACAAAGTCGAAATGATTTAAAATGGCGGGCATAACTGGAGCCTTGTCTTCGTCTCATTTTCGTGCAACCAACATTAAAGTGCTTTCACTTCTGTTCACTGAGTATCCCTTTTTGCTACTGTCACGTGCAGCAAACACATTTTTGATAGGTTTCACGTTTTAGCAGTGTTTATTGGGGGTAGTAACTCATAAAAAATGCAATGAGACGAGAGTACTTTTGTTCCCGTTTCTTGCTCGACCTTCACAAGGCCTGGCTACCTGGTTAGTGAAATTACTTCTGCAATCGTGACTATATTCATGAAATCTAGGGCATTGGCGTATGTTAGTGAAGTTTTCAGCCCTTAAATAATAATCAACCTTAAGAAACTGTCAAAATGTGAAGAAAAATAAACAGCCAGAAGGGAACCCTGTAAGTTTCTGGGGTTTTTTTCCTATCATTTGCAAAGTTGTTTAAGTGGGTGAAACTTAAGTTCTCCTCATAATGTACGTGTCGGAGTAAGCACAAAAACGTAGACGTTTAAACTGTTTAAGCTTATAAGCTTACATAAAAACATCACAGACATAATTTGCAAACGTGATGGCAAAGATGCTAAAAGTTTGGCTGAGATAATAAGCTTAACAAACGTTTACATTGCACTAATGTAATACAATTCTAGCGTATTTTCATAACTGAGTTAGTATTCACTTTCTTTGTTTTTAAGTACCAAAACCGCCTTGAATTTCCAAAGGATGGTAAGCAAAGTCCCCGTTTAAAAACTCTGGAAATTCCTGGGGGGAGGGGGGTCACCAAAGACCCCCTGGAATGGAAAATCCTGGGGGGTGGGTGGGGGGATATGGATATTTTCTGGAACCACACAAGCCATGCAGAAGAAAAATACCAAAAAATGGAAAAAGCAGTAATACAAAAAAAACCAAAAGCCAACCGTTGCAAATGAGTGTTTAAGCCTAAAAGTGCTAATAACCCAAATCCGTAAAGCTAGTGCTTCCCCCCAGTCAGTAAAAAGAGCGCTTGACACTAATCAATGAAAGTCAAACGAATATACTGCATAATTCTGTATATATTCCAGTAGCAAAACCTCATATTCCCAAAGGGAACTAAGCAGGAAACATTTTTCGTTCATTTAAATTTACATAACACTCAATTTTTTCCAATGGCTCGCTGGAGATTGTCCGGAGCAAGCCCCCATCCCCCACCCCCATCCCCGACTAAAATCAAGGATGAAGCCATACTAAGCAAGGGCAAAACGCGCATTTTTCCCATCTTTGATTTGGGGAGACGGGGGGTCTAAAATTTCCATTTATTTTGTCCAAGATTGATAGTTTTATCATTTTTAATATAGCTAAAATAAGCTTAATTACATAAGCTTGTTTCTCTACTCACCCATTAAGTGAATTATTTGCTTGGCTGAGTACTGTGTTTGTTTCTTCCCCTTCAGTCAACGGTTGTGCACTTGTTTTATCTTGTCCATTTTGTTCGTATGACAACAATCTGGATGAAACTCTAGCAAGACGAGCGCACACGGAGTATACTGTAAATGTTGTCCTCCGCAGCGCCGCCATTTTGAATGAAACACGAGGGGCTCTCACAGGGCACCCAATATAATGTCGTAACTGTCTGGAATTGTGGGAAGTTCGATCTGGGTACGAGCAAGTACGAGATCACTCCGGGGGCGCGATCCATTCAACCAAAATTCAGACCGGTCCGACCGGGAAAAGAGGACCACCTCAAAAGGTGGACCTGTTTTTTCGAAACTTTTCCGTTTGGACCGAACCGATCCATTGAGTTTTGGACCGAAATTTCCGGAAATTTGGGTTGAATGGATCGCGCCCCCGGAATATCCCTAAATTTAAGGACAGGACCAGCTGATCACGCGACACTTTTCAACCAATGAGGAGGCGCGCTTGTGTTTATCAACAAACAAATCAAAACATCAACATTGCCGCAGTGCAGTGATCAAAAATTTTCAAAACAGCGGAAGGAGTCGGACAGAATCAGTCATCGTTTCGAGGCTCTCAGGCATATTTTAAAGACTTTTCATGAGGTATACACAATTTTTTTAAGTGGACAGCGTATCGGAAGCCATATTGGAAGAGTCTCGTGAAATATTCAACACATTTTGTGGCTTATTTCTTCTTTTAAACAACGCGATGTATGGGCGAGATTTTGGTCGGTTTTCAAGGTAGGTGAAGAAGTATCTATTATTTTTTCGATTCACAGATTTTTTTACGAAGTTCTAGATATTTTTCCTCGATTGTCATATCGATTAACTTTTATCATGTTGAATGTGAGGATGGTAGACAACCTAGAATTTTCCTACACAATTTTTGAATTCCGAGGTCCAAAACACGTACGTTTTCCATTCCCGGGTTTGTCACAGAGCCGTGTTATTACTTTTTTTCGCATTAGTACGAGCCTTTGCCTCTTTTCTTTTCAAGGCCAAAACAACTTTATTGGTCTTATGGATATTCACGTCCAACATCTCGCCTCACTTTGCCGAATTTGTGGGGATGAAATTGAAGATCATAAGCGCAAGATAGATACTAACTGCTTTGTTTCTGAAATTCACCAAATCTGGAAAGATTTAATTTTACTGGATTCTCCAAATGTTCATCCACCGTTAAAAAACAGTCAAAGAAAGAAGGCAAATTTCAAGTGTAAATGATGTATTTCGCTACTCATTGAACATGCACTGATTATCTGGGATAAAATTAAAACATTGCAGGTACTACAGCAAGCAAGGAACACCAGATGCGTGTGAAGTCAACACGAAACAACACCAAAAAAAAAGCAAGAAAAATTAATAAATTTGAACTACTTCTTATTCTTGTTATGATGAATGGTTCTTTGATTCTTGTCCCGTAGAAGTTAATAGATAGTACCAATCTTGTTTTGTACGATCTCAACAAATTTTCACACTCTCTCTAAGGTTATTTTTACACGGGAGCAGTTTGCTTCTATCAAAAATCTTGCAAGCCACAGCTGCAAGCCATGCCGGTGAAGCCACGACCTCTGCGATCGGTCCGGAATCAGTTCGAACTCCCCAGTGATTCCTTGCAATGAATAATGCTCTTATTCTCTCACATGAATTGTTTTCTTTGAAATATTCAATGTGAAACCTAGACGAGTACTGTTAGCTCATCTTTAATTCTGTCCGCCGACTCCGTCCGTTGTTTTGAAAATTTTTGATCACTGGGGCGATTAGCCTGCGTAGCAAGCGTTTCTGTACGGTGAACGAGAGTCAAAGACCGCGAGAAAAGTGGCGCAAGTAAAAGAGCGGGGAGGGGGTGGGGAAGAAAGGAAGGAAACGCTTGCAGACAAACCCCGGGATTTTGAAAACCACCCACTTCGTCTGTCACGCCTGAGTTCGCGAACCGACATTTGATGCTGTCATCAACTGTCATAATTACCGGGGCCTAGCCGAAGGCTGGCACCGGTCATAAAATGCAACGCGTTTCTGTGTTTCAGGAGGGAGTCATAAACTTAGGCCTGGGCACTAGAGCAGATATTGGCGAATGAAAATCCGATGTGTCTGGCCATCGTGACGTCACGTTCAAGCCGGCCGGAAAAGGTTTGAAAGACGGTAAACAAAGTGATTGTCGAGAAAAGTTCACGGTCCAATTTCTCAGTAACAGTAGAGCAAATCATTTAAACAACTAAAGCGAAGCTGTAGATGTTATCATATAAAGTATCAATAACGCAATTCTAACCTGAAAACAAAAAACAGACTGGCGACATGATCAGTGTAGTTATTCGAATCAATTTCCTCCGTTATAATTTTGCAATCTTGTTGAAGTGAGGTTGGTTACGAAAATTTGTTATAAATGAGCTGTTTTGTTGTTATTTCGGTTCTTCAGTAAGACGTATATAAGTATACTGAGAGTTGTTAAGATTACTATGACCTCTTAAAATCTCGTAAAAGCCCGATCGTGGAGAAGTTCACTCTTTTTGAGGCACTACAACATGTAATCTAAATATTTGTTCAGCCTTCGTAAATTTTTTGGACACCTTCTGATGTTAGGAAAGTCCCGGGGGTGGGGAAGGGGGGTAACACACTTGAAGGATAATTTTAGACTGCACTATCAAGCCTGCAAGTGTACATGTATGTACACTGTAGTTTACTTTCAATACCCTCTCAACATCTGGTAGAATAATACATCAGTCTATTGAAACCCCGGCCCCCTGATCCCTGGGAATTTAACAATAGCCTGGTGTTAAAACACCACCAATTTTTCCACTTCCTGGGCCAAGTAGTTTGTTAAAAGCACCTTATGGCAGGGAATTAGTAGTTGTAGTTCTTGGCTTGATTTAAACCGATCTCTTCTGTCTGGTACTCTGTATCTATTTATTTTATTTTCAAACTAATAGACCTGTTGATAGAAACTCTCAACTGCGTTGCATCAAGTTCATGAGAAATGTCATCCCCTGGCTGAACCTTGTTAACAATAAATTATTTTTAACAGTGCTTCCACCTCTTCCAAGGTTTACTTTTGTTTTGCAGTGTGCTTTTACATTTTAGGAGTGGGGACTTGGTTTCTTTGCTAATTGTCTAGCCCTGACGGACAACTTCATTCTCGGTTTTCCTTTGTTGAGTAACGGCAACTCCTTGCTTTTGATTCTAATTTTGAGGGACAATTCCCAGTTTGCTTAGTCTAGACTAAAATCTTCAACCAATCAGTTTCCTGGAACCCAAACTCTCTTTATACCCTATCCCAGAGCAAACTGCTTGAAAACCATGCCGTTCAGTTGGAACATACCTACGGCACAACCCTCCCCCCCCCCCCCCGCCTAGAGGAAACAGGGGCTTCTCCTAAGTCACTCATGTTAAATCCCTCCTTCTGTTCCCGCTTCCAAAAATGTATAAACTATGTGCTGTTAAATCCCTGCTCATGAGCTGGGTCAAGCAGGAATTTTGTTAATTCCACTGCACCCAGGGCCAGCATGTTGTTAAATATGTGTTACACCCTGGAATTAGCTTGGCATTGGCTGCATTAAATCCCTGCTATGCCCCAGAGGTTTAGAGGGGGGAGGAGAAGGGTTTCAATCGACTGATGCATGTAGACACTGCACCCTTTACTCGCTTACTTTGT